>NC_068356.1:148898831-148967943 GCF_020536995.1 Dreissena polymorpha | reverse complement strand
CCGGACAAACCCCAGTAGCGTCGCATGTAACCGTCCAAGCACGTGTTAGCACATGGTGTATCACAGCTGTAAGAAGAACTGAACTCATGCGAAAATGAGAATGTGCCAGATTTACATACACACGTCTAGGTGTAGTGAACGTTATATGTGTTTTTTCGTCAAGACCCATTCAGTATAGTCACGGGACGGTATATGTTCCATACAAACATTTAACGATATAAGAGAACAAAAAAACTTACTGTAAAATCATGTACATTGTCCGCATGGAAATTCGTGGTGTAAAGACAATAATTTTAGCGAACACCTAAAATTCGTTGATTCTGATTTTGAAAAAAAAGAGGAAAAAATTACGTTAGTCGTTCCTATGTGTTTTGTGTTGAATTCGTGGATCGGTAAACCCGCGATCAACGAAAATATATGCCCCACCGTTATATGATTTACAATCTTGTCTTCAATAGCAACTGGAGCACATATTTTTGGCAAACCGGTAATATCGGATGTCTTATGTCACGTGGTCTGGAAGTGTGTTCAAAGCTGTGAAAACTTTAGTACTAAATAAAGAGTTCCACAAAGTTTGCATTCTGTGAAATGCTGATTATCTCGAGCAAAAAAACCCTGTTAACGAAGACTATATCATATTTATTACATACAACATGGAGTCATACAAAGAATAGTAGATAACTTGTTTGAATTAAGCAATCGAAATCAACCCTTTATAGCAAAAATTCTGAATTATAAAGTGTTTACTTTCTGACATGAATACATTTACCTTGGGGGTGTAGTAACTCAGTTCACATCCTTGAGTACATGTTCCGTTGTTCGCGAAGCATTTCTTGTCACCTCCGCAGTGCGAACTGCATTCCCGCTGCAACTGTCGCCATAGTAAACCATCAGCGCAGCCGAGGTCACAGTTGTTAGCGTAATTCTTACACATTCTATTCTTGCATCGAATACTGCACGTTTCGTTGCATACGGTGCCGTAAAAAGTGTCCTTACATCCGAATGTACATCTACCGTCAAGGATTTCACACACTCTGTTACCGTTGTTTATCGGTCAGGGCAGTTTGTGTGACACGCCTGAAAAATATGAATAAACGGTAATCGAATCGCTATGGCATTGACAACCAAGTTTCGGTCTTACCTTAGCCGACTTACTTTTATGGGTGGTCATCTTACTTTCGCCCTATACACGAACAAGAGACATATCTTGTCACAAATAAAGCCGGCTAGATCTAGGGTATATTGGCAAAATTTCAATAATGCAAAGGAAATAATTCAAAAATTTTAAGACGTATCAAACTTGGAAATGGTTTGAGATTTTATGCGCAGAAACATTGTCGCCAAGTGTTATTGTGGTTCGAATTGCACAATTTGGGTTTAAGGTTAGTGGATCTTGTATGTACGTGCTTTTACTTGTTATTTCAATGTTCCTTGAAGTTTTCATTATTTCCCATTTAATGTAATTGGTAACGGGATCTTCATTTACGTGCGATACATTATTTAGTTCTTAATAATTAATTATTCTGTCCATTACGGTCTTAGTAAATGTATTTGTAGTGTTTCATTTTCAATTAGCATTAAATGTTACTATTCTTCAATTTATGCAAATTAGCGTTAAGCGCTAATATTCTATGATCCATAATAGATGTAAATAATCAAAGAAGTCGACAGTGTAAACAGCCCCATTTTATTCTCTGTAATATCCAGAAAAACACTGTGTTAATTTATTAACAATATAAATATTTGCATGCATAAATATTATTTATGATATATACGTACATATGCAACGATATTGATTCTTAATATATATTAATAAATCACACAGAATATTGTTCAATTTCACTAACAGTTTTCAGGCATTAACATTATTTTGTTAAATCATAAAATAAAGAATTATTTATTTATGAGAAGACAGTACTATTTGTTTTACTAATATGATACTTATAAAATAGCGATTATCATTAATACACAATATATATTTATTTGGATATTGTGCAGTCAAACAACTTTCCTAAATACTCTACATTGAATGTAGCTGAAACAAATTAAAATAGTAAACAATAATTTAAGTATGAATATATTTATTTGCAGCAAACAATAATTTAGGTTTGAAAATAAATAAGTAGCAACAGCTCACCTGTAATATCCGGAAAAAACACTGTGGTGAGTCGCCCACAGTGTTTTCTTAATATCCTTTCAGATGCAACTTTCTGAAACCTGATCAGACTTTTCCTAATACGTTTCTCACGTGATCCTATGTGGTCTCACGTGGTACGCTGATTCACCTACTTTTTTATATTTGTTCGGGTCAAAGTTGTTAACCCTTGGTCATGGAACTTTCTAGAAGTTTCTACTGCTTACGTTTGCGTTCTTGATTTGGTAAACAATTTAGATTGGAATGTGCTATTCTTTGTTAGCTTAGTAAGCTGTTTTCTTATAGTACATCAATATGATAGAGTTTTGTAGCTCGCCTGGCACAAAAAAGTATTCCGGTGTGGTTTTGTGAAACTGGGCTTAATGCGTGATATGAACTGCACAATTCCTTAAGTATTTCTAACAATGTACAATAGTTATTTAAACAATATGCACTAGTTATTTTAAACAATATGCAATAGTTATTTTAACATTTTGTTAATTGAAATTAATTAAAACTTTATTAATTATGATTAATTAAAATTATTAAATAAGTTAAAGTGAAAATTTAAATATTACAAATATTTCATAAGATTGTGATTTTAATTGGATTACACTTGCACAATTTGGGTTTAAGGGTAGACGATCTTGCACAATTTGGGTTTAAGGTAGACGATATTGAGTTTGCAACTATTTCATAAGTCAAGGGTAATCATTTAGAAGTGCCTCCGGTCGGCGGTCTTATTATCAAACATTTTGGAAAATACAGCGGCCAGCATTGATCACGACAGCAACCGCCCGTTCATCAGGAATGTGTTCCCTAAATACGCCCAGTTTTTAAACAAGCATATAAAGTCTATATAGAACGTCTACCTTGTTAAAACAAGAGGCCCATGAGGGCCTGAATCGCTCTACTGCTATAAACATTGTGCAAGTTTGGAAAGAATAAGATGGAAACTGTGTACTTAATCGTGCAATTTTCTCAAAATCAAGGGGAGATTATTGTGTACTTAATTCTCCGATACTGCTCATATTCAATAGGGTTCAAGTCCTCATTGATATAAAGATACTGTGCACATGTGGAAATAATTGGATGAAAACTGTGGAATTAATTGCGTAAACAAGCGGGATTTCCAAAATGTTCTCATATTCAAGGGGAAGTCATTTTGGAGTTATTGCTTCGATATTGCTCTTTTTAAACAAGGGCTATTTGTAAAACATGCCCCATATGGGCTGTCAGTTGTAGTGGCAGCATTGTGTGAATACGTTTTTTGTCACTGTGACCTTGACCTTTGACCTAGTGACCTGAAAATCAATAGGGGTCATCTGCCAGTCATGATCAATGTACCTATAAAGTTTCATGATCCTAGGCCTTATTATTCTTGAGTTATCATCCGGAAACCATTTTACGGTTTTGAGTCACTGTGACCTTGACCTTTGACCTGAAAATTAATAGGGGTCATATGCCAGTCATGATCAATGTACCTATGAAGTTTCATGATCCTAGGCTTAAGCATTCTTGAGTTATCATCCGGAAACCATTTTACTATTTTGAGTCATTGTGACCTTGACCTTTGACCCAGTGATCTGAAATCAATAGGGTTTGAGTCCTCATTAATATGAAGACACTGAACAAGTTTGTAAAGAATCGGATGAAAACTGTGAACTTTATCGGATAAACAAGAAAAGTCTAACGCACGCACACACACACAGACACACAGACACCCTGCCATCCCATAAGAAAAAGTAACCATTTTACTTTTCCTTGTCACTGTGACTTTGATTTTTGACCTAGTGACCCGAAAATCAATAGGGGTCATAAAGGATAAACAAGAAAAAGTAACCATTTTACTATTTCGAGTCACTGTGACCTTGACCTTTGACCTAGTGACCTGAAAATGAAAAGGTGTCATCAGCCAGTCATGATCAATGTACCTATGAAGTTTCATTATCCTAGGCCTAAGAATTCTTGAGTTATCATCCGGAAACCATTTTACTATTTCAATTCACTGTTACCTTAACCTTTGACCCAGTGATCTGAAAATCAATAGGGCTTGAGTCCTCATTAATATAAAGACACTGAACAAGTTTGAAAAGAATCGGATGAAAACTGTGGACTTTATCGGATAAACAAGAAAAGTCTAACACACGCACACACACACACAGACACCAAACATCCTGCCATCCAATAAGCTCATCTGCCTTTGGCAGTAGAGCTAAAAATAGATACCATCAAAAGTACAGATTCGATTATATACAACAATACTTTCGATTTTTATATCAGACTATTGGGCACTTACCAAAGTGAACAAGATAAAACACCGAGGGCGTCTGATCCAAGAGTATTTGTTATGTTTTCGGAGCTAAATTATTCCTATAAATTTGAAGATGGCATGTCATAAGCGGTTCTGAGAACAAACCTGAGTGCAATCTGTTCTCCAGTATCCAACCTGATACAACCCCTGCCTGACACACCCCCTGCCTGACACACCTCCTGCCTGACAACCCCCTGCCTGACACACCTCCTGCCAGACACACCCTCAGCCTGAATCACCCCCTGCCTGACAAACCTCCTGTCTGACACACCCTCAGCCTGACACACTCCCTGCCTGACACACCCTCTGACTGACACACCCCTCCTGTCTGACACACCACCTGCCTGACACACCCCCTGACTGACAAACCTCCTGCCTGACACACCCCCTGCCTGACACACCTCCTGCCTGACACACCCCCTGAGTGTCAAAACCCCCTGCCTGACACACACTCTGCCTGACACACCTGCCTGACACACACACTGTCTGACGAACCCCCTGCCTGACTAACCCCCCTGCCTGACACACACTCTGCCTGACACACCCCTGCCTGACACCCCCCCTGCCTGACACACACCCTGCCTGACACACCCTCTGCCTGACACACCCTCTGCCTGACACCCCCCTTGCCTGACAAACCCCCTGTCGGACACACACCATGCCTGACACACCCTCTGCCTGACACAACCCCTGCCTAACACACCCCCTGCCTGACAAACACCATGTCTGACACATCTCCTGTCTGACCCACTCCCTGTCTGACACACCCCTTCCTTACACCCCCCTATCCGACAAACCCTCAGCCTGATACCCCCCTGTCTGACACACACCCTGTCTGACACACCCCCTGCCTGACACAACCCCTGCCTGACACACACTCACTGCCTGACACAACCCCTGCCTGACATCCCCCCTGCCTGACACACCCTCTGTCTGACACACCTCATGTCTGACCTACTCCCTGCCGGTACACATACCCCTGCCTGACAAACCCCCTGCCTGACATAACCCCTGCTTGACAAACACACAGCCTGACACAATCCCTGCCTGACACACCCTCAGCATGACACCCCCCCTGCCTGACACCCCCCCCCCCCTGCCTGACACACCTCCTGCCTGACACACCTCCTGCCTGACACACCCTTAGCCTGACACACTCTCTGCCTGACACACCCTCTGCCTGACGCACACCCTGCCTGACACACCTCCTGCCTGACACACCCCCTGACTGAGAAACCTCCTGCCTGACACACCCCCTGCCTGACTAACCCCCTGCCTGACACACACTCTGCCTGACACACCTGCTTCACACACACCCTGCCTGACACACCCCCTGCCTGACAACCCCTCTGCCTGATACACACTCTGCCTGACACACCCCTGCCTGACACACCCCTTGCCTGACACACACCCTGCCTGACACATCCTCTGTCTGATACATCCCTGCTGGACACAGATCATGTCTGACACACACCATGCCTGACACACCCTCTGCCTGACACAACCCCTGCCTGACACAACCCCTGCCTGACACACACCCTGTCTGACACTTCTCCTGTCTGACACACTCCCTGTCTGACACACCCCTACCTTACACCCCCCTGTCCGACACACCCTCAGCCTGATACACCCCTGTCTGACACACACCCTGTCTGACACACCCCCTGCCTGACACAACCCCTGCCTGACATCCCCCTGCCTGACACACCCTCTGTCTGACACACCTCCTGTCTGACCTACTCCCTGCCGGTACACATACCCCTGCCTGACAAACCCCCTGCCTGACACAACCCCTGCTTGACACACACACTGCCTGACACATCCCCTGCCTGACAACCCCCTGCCTGGCACACCCCCTGCCTGACACTTCCCCTGCTTGACACAAATCGTGCCTGACACACCTTCTGCCTGAAACACCCCCTGCCTGACACACCCCTTTCCTGACACACACCCTGCCTAAACCCCCCTGCCTGACACACCCCCTGTCTTACACACCTCCTGTTTGACCCACTTCCTGTCTGACACACCCCTACCTTACACTCCCCTGTCTGACACACCCTATGCCTGACACCCCCCTGTCTGACACCCATCCTGCCTGACACCCCCTGCCTGACACACCCACTGCCTGACACAACCCCTGCCTGACACACCCCCTAACTGACACACCCCCTGCCTGACACACCCACTGCCTGACACAACCCCTGCCATGACATCCCCCTTGCCTGACACACCCCCTGTCTGACACACCTCCTGTCTGACCTTATCCCTGTCTGACACAACCCTACCTTACACCCCTTGCATTGCACACCCTCAGACTGACACCCCCCTGTCTGACACACACCCTGTCTGACACACACCCTGCCTGACACCCCCCTGCCAGAAACACCCCAGCCTGACACACCCCCTGCCTGACATACTTCCTGTCTGACACAACCCCTGCCTGACACACACATTGCCTGACACACACCCTGTCTGACACACCCCCTGCCTGACCCACTCCCTGTCTGACACACCTCTACCTTACACAACCCCTGCCTGACACACTTCCTGCCTGACACACCCCTTGCCTGACACACACGTGCCTGCCTGTCTGTGAACATACCTGAGAGCAATCTGCCCTCCAGTACCCAACTTGACACACCCCCTGCCTGCATGCGCCAGTGGTCTTGTCGCAGTATAGCATGTTGACACCCTGCTCGACGGTCATTTGACAGAACGCACTGAAGCTCTGTTGACAGTTTAGGCCCAAACGTCCGGCAATACAAGTCACACATTCTCCGGACTGCGACAAGAAGGTAATTATTACAAAACAAAGAAAATCGAGCTGAGCAAAGCAGTCGAAAACAGTTATTTTTATCACGAAGTTCTTTGTTTCTTGCGAATCACTGACACGTATGTCCCGGTGACACATGACAGACAAGTCACATAATATTCAACAATAGGCAAGACAAACAATTGAAAGGGTTTTCGGGTTGCGGGGTGGCGGATTCGGTTCTTATTTCCGCTTCATGTTTAATTGGGTTGATACACTTTGTTGAATTTTCCGTAAGCATACATCGTTTACAGAAAAAAAACTGTGTTTATTGATGTGTTTGCATAGCTATGGCTTATTATCAATTGTACACTTAACGGCATAAACTTTAATTAAGAAATATACAAGATAAGTATTGATGCAAAGCATCAAAGGGCGTCGGGAATTTCAGTGTAAAAGGCACTCAATGTAATGACATGGAACGATTTTTTTTGTACTGTAAATATTAATATATTGGCCGATTATTTTAAACAAAATAGAAAAAGATACTGGTATAACCATTATCTATAATTTTGTGTTATAACCCCCAAATGACCATTATTTAGGATGTTTTGTTATAACCCCCAAATAACCATAATCTTTGATTTTGTGTTGTAACCCCCAAATAGTTCATAGTTCATTTTATTTACATTGGTTTCCTTTTCGTTACTGGCATCCGTGTGCAGTTTTCATTAATGGAACAGAACTGTGTAGGTTTTAAAAAATCTGCTTCATCGTGTAAGCGTAATTTCATAGTTTTGTCAACTTCAAGGGGAGATGAACTTATTCTTACGTTGCTCATTTACGATAGGGGTTGAGTACTCATTGATATGAAAACAATGTAAAAGTTTGAAAAAAAAATGAATGAAAACTATAAATTGCATAAAGAAGCTGCATTTCACAATACTTTGAAATTCAGTAAAAGATCATAATAGATCTATTTCTCCGATATTCATCATTTTCAATAGGGTTCGAGTAATACTGATATAAAAACACACGCGCTCTATATGTGGTTCTTAAAAAAAAAACTCCGAGGAGTGCTTGACTCTAGGGAAACGGGTTGGTGGGGCACAGCTCCTCCTTGATTAGCGGCTGCTTCCTTTATCGCAACTCATTGTTACAATCAATAATACGTGTCGTGCTTCGCGCTATATATGTGGTAGGGATAGTACTTAAGACCTATGATAGGCAACCATAAAAATACATGGATAATAGATGTGTTGTTTGCATTTATTTGTTAATATAAAAACACGTGTATTTTTTATAAGATATTTAAGTGATGTTAGAAATGTTAATTAACGTTGTCGCCACGCGGCATCCATTAATTTTAATAAAAATGTCTAAATGTAGTAAAATGGATTTTAAAATGTCTACATAAAATAAAACTTTATTATATTTATTAACCTGACTGAAAAAATTGTCAGCAGCCGAACTGTTCCGTTCGTGCCGGAACACGGGATTAAACCGGGGGCCTTAAGATGATTGTTGCGTAAACAACTTCAGTTTAACGCTCTCCCAACTGAGCTATTCCGGCTGACATCATTAATGTACTGCTATTTGGTGAAGTTGCGTATAGCGATCGTTATTATATGTCTATTAATAAACTAATACATTGTACGTTTTCGTACCACTACGCCTTCCAATAAACTTGCTTGCGCGATAGGTCGTCAAATATCGTACTACATTGATTCTCCACTAAATAAGCAAATTAGAAAAACCACAAAATAAATATATTTTGATTATGTTTTGTTTTTATACAAAACAAGAAAGTTTCGCGTATTTGCCCAGTCCCTGTGATCTTTCCCCCGTGTCAGTTGTGGATCAGTTATTAATTAAAACAATTAGCTTTGCATTATTGGCAATCAATGTTGTAATAAATGTAATAGGCACAAATGCAGTACTTATTTACACTAATTTACACAACAAATCACCACTATGCAAGATATTCTTAAAACAAAAATATATACATTGATCCGTAAAATAACTTCTCCTCCCATAAGCAAAAAAAAATGCATTACATACTAGTCGCCGCTCTCCAGAGCGACGCCAAAAACCACCCACGCTTATTGTTAAAATTTTTTTATGTTCCTTTACAACTTTTGCTGTGATTACACAATCAAATGACATCATACGGCCCTTTCATTAAAAAGCTTGCTCAATTTTATGTAAGAAAGTTAACGTACACTTAGGCAGCGGAAGACGATGAACTTATTTTTTACAGCTATGGGACATTCGCTACAGAGCTCCCATCGATATTCGTTAGACTGACTTAAAAACTTAATGAACAGGAAAGTTACCGTATGTACCTTGCTGATGAGTATAGTTTGTAGACTTGGAAAACGTCGTGTTAAAAGCAACTATATTTAAAGGAATATGTCTTCGAGTTGTGTGCGTCATTTTTTCAACGAACTACGCATTATGAAACTACATTTAAAGATATTGCTAATCAAAAACGTGTGAGCGAACATGCTTATTATTAAGTCCGAACGGTTAGCTGTAGAACAACCAGCATAACTATTTCTTTGTCTCGATATTTTTGGTAACAAATAACAATTGTATCATCATTTCTACTTACGTTCCGTTCACACGAGGCACATTCACTCCTGCATTGCTGGTTGCACGTCTGACCGTACCATCCATCCTTTCAACCGTCATCACACACACCCGTGTTCTGGTTACAGCCTGAGAACAACAAAACAGTAAACCATTCCGAATGCGTTTTCAACTTCAAATCGAGGGGTTAAAGCCAGAACGTGATAAGTGCACTTTTTATCAAAAATCACTTTTTTGCACTTTCATAGAGTTATTCCAACGCTCTACAATATGCACTATTCCCTGGAATCACATCTTGAATACAACATAGTTTATCCGAAAGAACCAAGGTGCACTAAGTGCTTATCGACAAATCTGGTGTATGCCAGAATGCTTCAAGTGCACTTAAGTCATTTTGGCACAATAAGTTTTCATACATATTGAGAGGAAAAACATGTGCCAAAAGGATTTAAGTGCACTTAAATCATTTAAACATAAGCCATGTGTGCATATATTTTAAGGTAAAAACAAAATATGAAGCCCTTTCCTTGTTAAGGAATTATTGCATCTTGTTTATTTAAACAGGAATACACAAACTATTGTGCTTATTTGTAATTAGATAGGGAGAATATGCCTTCATTGGTGCTTATCTAAAAGTCATTATTCTCCCACTAAGATGGTAAAATAAGATTTGATCTAGAGGCTGTTTTACCGATTCCATGTTCTCGTGTGAGCCAAGTTTATTATAAAAGAAAAAGAAAAAGTTTCAATATTTTCTTTTACTGTTTACAAAACACAAGTTTGACATGTTTATCGTGGAACGAAACTGAAGGAAAATGCGGCTGTGAAGTGGGAACCTGTCTTTTGACTTACATGAAATCCCTTCCCATCACAGTAAAGAATGTCTGTTTTTATTCTGACTGTTGTAGTGGTCAAAATCGAAATTAGGTTATTACTGTTGCATTGAAAAATGTAAAAACATAGACACCATTGAACAAAAGTATTTAGAAAGTGGACATACCCAGATGGAGTGTGATAGTGTACCTGCTTCCATTGAATGAGCAAAGAAATTTACATTGGTATATTTACCAATGGGGAACCAATTGTGAGGGTTACACCAAAGAGAACTGCGTATGTTGTAGTGCCTATGAAAAACTATGACGCTTTTTATATCAAGCATGTAGCTTAACTGTAATGCCGCCAAATGTTGTAAATGTAAGTGGACAAAAGGTTATATGGACAAAAATAAAATTGATAAAACTACAATTGTGATCCGGGTGTGTGTTTTTTAAGTGCAGTTTTGATGACACCAGTTTTCAGTGTGGTAAACTCATATCCTCTATAAAACCAAATCAAATCCTCTATCAAAGGACCTTCTATAAAATGTGACATACAACCCTTGTAGATTCCAAACTTCCAATTACAGCAACAAAGAAGAAAGACCTGCCATCACTTTGCTCTGAAGGGATAATTCCTTCAGAATATCACCAGTATTTCAAGAATATTCCAGACCCAGATACAATATAAGATAGATAAGATGCAGATGTGGAATAGAATATCTAAATCTTAACTTTCTTCCATTGTTAAGGTTGGAGACACATTTGCATGTCCTGTTCAAATCTAGAATGCAAAAGAAAATAAGTATGTACTTCTACAAAAAGAATTACCATTATAATTATTAAAATAAACTTGTTTTAAGTGCACATGTTTCGTTTAGTCTCGTAAAATAGATGCATAGCACAAGGCTGTTATGCTTAAATGGCACTAAGTCTTGTATGGCATAGGAAAAGCAGCATTCAATTCTTATGCAAAATAGCACCAAGTGCACTTAACACAGTTGTACTCTGAAAATATATATGTTTTACGTTTATGCCAGAATGAAGTAAGTGCTATTTTGAATACAAAAGCATTAAAATATTGTATGCAATCATATAATATGTTAACAATGTCATAACAATACTATTACCTATATTATAACCAAATATTACGCTGATATTCATATTCATTTAAAAGTTGTAGTCTGTCAAACCTTAATTTTGCGTTTTTCTCCACTATTTGAAAAATGGAGTTATCACGTTCTGGCTTTAACCCCTCGAAATCAATACCTCAGCCTAAAAAACAAAAATGTGCATGAATGTAACGTATACAAACGCACTTCGGATAACACAAATAATGAGGACGGCTGGCTCAATTGGTAGATCCCCGGTCAAGCCACATAACTTGGGTGAAAATTGGGCTTGAAATCCTTACTACGGCCATTTACCCCTTGTATCATTGAATAAGTACGGTTGTCAGTTACTGGAATAAAAATGTGCACTTAGTTCTGGTGAATCAGCTTTCCAAAGAAAAGTGATAGTTAGTTAACTGACGGCCTTGAAAATGTGCATAAATTTAACATATACAAACGGATAACAAAAACAACGAGGCCGGCTGGCTCCCTAAAGCGCTGGACTGCAAATCCGAGCATCTCGGGATCGATCCCCGGCTCAGCCATATAACTTGGGTGAAAATTGGGCATGAAATCTTTTCTACAGCCATTTACCTCCGGCACCAATTGAATCAGTGCAGTTGTCAGTTACTGGCATAAAAATGTGCACTTAGTACTGGTGAACCAGCTTTCCAAAGAAAAGTGTGAGTTGGTTAACTGACGGCCTTGATGACTATACTACTGTTGACAACGGGGCGAAATATCAAACAAAACAATCAAACGGAAACCACTATGGACTAAAGTCCGGAACAGCCAATAAAACGATTTGTATAAAGTTGTTTTTTCTCGGCACTTAATCATGAACAAGAGAAACTTACCCGACTTGCAGTTGGGGCAGGTCATGCTACAGAAGCTGCCATAAGACCTTGCGGACAGACTGTGCAGTGGTTGGGCGAGTAGCGGTCACACCTGTTGAAGAGGCACAGTCTACTCGGACAGGGGGTGGTACAGGCGTCGCCTGCGAAACCCGCTGGGCATACTACAATGAAACATCATGGAAAATGTTGCAACCAGTTTTTATCAAGGATCCATTATTATTACCCCTCAAATCGAAACGGATTACTATGTAAACATCAGCTTGACATTATAATCCAAAGAATCCATGCAGTGTAAAGTTCTAAGAACGTCGCTTGTAAATGTTCGGATATCGTCGCGGTGAATTCACATGGAATACATTGTCACACAAATAACAACAACGAGCATTTTTGTAGCTCGTTAAATCTATGCAACCTTAACACTTATCTCGCGTTTAAATTGTGGCTTTTGCTACAAGAAACATTAATTGTTTTATTGTTTAAACTTTATTTTACGAAATATTTCACGAAATATTTGTTGATTTCGAATGTTCATGGGTATTCAAAGGATGTATCTTGATTGCGGAAATCTAGTCAAAGCGGAAAGTGTCATCATTGAATAACCTGTGCGGACTGCACATACTAATTTGTGGCGACACTTTACGCACATGTATTTAAACTTTTTTTAACAACAGCAAGGCTCATATTTCAATTGGAACATAATACTGTGTTAATAATTGCTGAAAAAAGGATGTCGTCACGTACCAGCTGACGGACAATTGACGCTGGGTGGGGAGACTTGGCGGTCGTCGCAGATGCCCGACACACGACCACAAGTACCGTCATTGCATTTGGAGCTCTGTCGTGACAGACAAAAAAATCATTTCATATAATTCAGCCTCGCTCTGTGAAAAAGGGGTTAAATGCATATGTGTAAAGTATCGTAACAGATAAACATGCGCAGTCCGCACAGGCTAATAAGGGACGACACTTTTCGCCTTAAATAGATTTCCAATAACAAAAGACTACTGTTTAATGAGTACTGCCATAAAACTGAAAACTGTCGTTCCTTCTGCACAGGCTAAAATTTAAATCAGGACCACACTTCAATAAACGAAAACTAAGCCAATGAAAACGCTTGAAAATGTTGTAATACACATGTGAAATTAAAAAAATATGTCATGGTTGTATAACATGGGAAACAAGGTATAGCAAGTGATATAATCATATTATGTTTAAAAATCATGTTCAAAAGTACTAAAAGCAAAATCATTCAAACAGCTTTTTGTAATACATCACACATACCGATTGGCACGTTAGCTGACACTGGTCGCCATAGAAACCGACGTTACATCCTGACAGACAATATCCGGCCCTGCTGCAGATGCCGCCCAGACAATTCGCGTTACAAGCGCTGTTACATGTGGGCCCATAGTACATGCTGCCTTGGCAACCAAACGTGCAAGCCGCAGTAGTGACGTTACATGCTTTGTTGACGCAGTTGTTATTGCAGGACAAAGAACAGTCACTTCCGTAAAATCCATCTGCGCAACCTTTTTAATGACAAAAATAACAACCGGTTAAGATATAGAGGATATTTGTTCATGTCAGTGTACGATCTTTAGCTATTTCACGAGCAATTATAGAAAATATATTTTCACGAGTGGCGCTGCCACGAGTGAAACCACGAGTGAAAATATTATATTTCTATGATCACGAGTGAAATAACAAACGATCTTACACTGACATGAACAAATGTTCTGTTTCTTTTATGCACCTTTTTCAAAATAATAATTAAAAGCTGTTTCCCTTTCGCTGAAAAGTTACCCTTTCTCCCGTGGCGTGCCTCAATACATTTCAAAACACAAAACGACGTCATTAGAGTGACAAAATGACGTCATTATACCAGCGAAATTATCCAGTTAAACTTTTTTAGAATGTAAATAAACGGTAAAGGCATAAAATAAAAAGAAAATTTGTTGGATTCGATGGAATGTCGATTTTAATTCACTCGTGATCATAGAAAATATATATAAAGTTATTTATGATAATCTAAAATAGGAAAAGTAGTTCCGAAAATTTGTTATTTTCACCGGTGAAAATAACAATTTTTTTTATTTTCAATGCTGTTATTTCACTGCAGAAATGTCAAATTTTATCATAAGGTATAAAAGAAATATGTGATCCTCGTGTACAAAAAATGGGGCTTAATACAGGTGCGTAAAATGTCGTCCCATATTCGCCTGTGCAGTCCACACATGCTAATCGGCGCCGACACGTTCCTCTTATAATTTTATATGGTATTTTTCGTTAAAAGGAAGTCTCTTATTAGAGAAAATCCAGTCTAGGTGGAAAGTGTCGTCCCTGATTAGCCTGTGCGACCTAATTAAGGACCATTTTGCGAAAGAAAGGCAGATGTGTATAATGTTGCGGAATGCTTTAGGTTAACCAGGCTGTTTGTGGCTGAAGTATGGCCTCAACATGTTTAACTCTGAATAATTTCTTTTATAATTATATCAGCATATGTTTGACGTTCAACCCGCGAAAGTTTTTGTTTCCAAATACGATGAAAATAAATAGTTTTTAATTATTTTGACACAACCATGGGCGGAGTCTAATGTTGCGAATTGTTTTTGGAAATAAAAAAGCAAATGTTTAGGGAAACGCTCTTGCTCTAACAAATACTTTCTGCACTTTGCGGCGCTTTTAAAATTATAAGCAGTACATTGGTTGTATTAAGGTTCACCTGGTGTTCCCCCTTTTTTTTAATTTGCGTTAAATTTGCATGTATAGCCATATATTTACTGTATTAATTTACAATGCATTATAAATCGCCTCGGAAGTCTGCATCAGTGGTTGTTACTACAATAACTTAGCCGTAGATTCTGTCTCATGAATTACAGTGCAGAATAACAGACTTACCTTCTGAACAAAAAGTTCTCGTGTTCACGCAGTTGTTGTTCTTGCAGTTCGGACTGCAGGCAGCGTCACATTTCTGACCGTACCACCCCAGGTCGCATGGGGCGCAATTACCAAGCTCAAAGGAACATGTTGTCCCTTGACAGAAGCTGCTGCATCTCTCCGTACATTGGAGATTGTAGAAACCGTCTTTGCATCTCCCCGCATTGCAGTTTTCTGACCAAAACGTAGACACAATAAAAATAAAAATAAAATACATAATTCTAATTGTATAATCCCTGTGTCAATTATAATTAAACAGTTTTGCCATAGGTGTACTTTTAGATCTAAAATTGAAAACAATCGGAAGCCCTTATACGTTAAAATTCGTATTTTTTCACATGAAATTAACATGGCCAATATGGTGGTTTGAAGCGAGATGTTCACGTTACATTCATTATTTAATCCTCGTTCAAAGCAAGTGCGTAAAGTGTAGTCCCAGAGTAGCATGTGCAGTCGGCACAAGATAATCAGGGACTGAACTTTCCGTGTAGTCCCAGAGTAGCATGTGCAGTCGGCACAAGATAATCAGGGACTGAACTTTCCGCCTTAACTGGATTTTCATTAAGAAGAGTCTTCCTTTAAACAAAAACGACTATAAAAGCAGAAAGTGCGTCACTGGTAAGCATGTGCGGGCTGCACTGGCTAATCTTGGATGACATTCTACACCAATGCCTGCACGAAATTCATGCTACACAAAGTAACCCACAAGTAAACCTGTTACAGCTGATCACCCCGGTGACGTCAGTGGCACAACCCTCGGAACAGGCGCGACTACAGGTGTCGCCATACAGCCCCGCCTTGCACGTGATACACGAGCCATTATCACGAGAGCATTCCAGGCACCTTAATAAATACAACAAATGATAACATACCGTGCAAAACTAGTTACAATATAACGTTGATATTTGTTACGATGTCTGTTCAAAAAGGTAGGGCGTACACAAAAGGTTTGCCGATATGTGTGTTTTTATCGACTTTCTGTTGTGCTAGATACGATGACATACTATGACATCTCGCAGTACGTCGTTAATAGGAACAATATCGCGGTATATTTTTGTAAATTACTGTATTGCCGAGCGCATTTTCAAAATATATAGCAAATTAGTAAAACCAAGAAAAAATATCAATAAACAACGTATTTCAGTTAATATTCTGTATCCGGTATGAATGTTAACAAATGCATATTAAGATGACGTAACTCATTTTGGCGCACTTAACAAGTAGCAATATTGTGTACTTACATTCATAACTAGGACGTTACATTTAAGTTATGTTAATTATATAGTGTTTACATTCAGTTGATTTGACATAGCCGTAGCCGGGGGGGGGGGGGGGAGGAGGGGGGTGCGATGGGTGCGTTCGCACCAAATCTTTTTTGAGCAAAAGAAGTGTATTATAGTATAAGTTGCAACCAACTTTATTTGACGTAAAAACGGTTATTTATTTTTTCCAGGAACCCAGTGACTCTTCGTATTTAAGCGTTAAAATAATGGTGTATTCAATATGCAACCGACAGGTCACCATATAATTATTTTCTCGATTAAGTCATTCCCAAGATAGCGCGTGATTTTTATTTACAATTTTTAACCGTAGAATTGTTGAACTCAACAGAAGTTTTGATAGCAAAATTTGAAAAGATCTAGGAAGCCGGTCCCCGCAAAATGGAATTGGAGTCTTTGTTATAAATGGATATTTGTTTTCTGGATAATGCATAACTAATAACATGGCACTCTAATCCGTATAAAATCGATACTTATTTTTAGATATTTGATACTAAATGATTGTTTTGTAACTTTTGTCATCGTTATTTATGTCTGTTAAAGCCATAACTTTAATAGATATCATAACAAAATGATGAAGCCACGACTTATAACAATAACACATTGTGCACAGCATTTTCGACAGACTGCGTTGTCTTTTTGTTATACACAGTACAACCATTTTCGGATCCCCTAAATGGTTTTCCAGCAACAAAAATATCAGCTTTGCTCAAGACAGGCTTATTTTGTTGCTGAATGACAAGAAAACAGATCATTTCTACAAAGCAAAGTAGCTTTTCGTAGTTTACCAACACTTAATGGCATCTGTTCTGCTCCACATACAGAACTTTCCACAATGTTATAATTATGTCAAACTTGACACTAGGAATTTCCTACTCTCAAACAGTTGTAATAATTAATTTAAAACGTTATAACTTATGATCAGGTGGACGTTAACGTTTAATGTTCATCAACTGTGACGGATCTTGGGCATATAATGGGCAAATAAGTACATCTTTTTTCTTCGAAGTCCTGGTATATATTGCTAAGGACTTTGAGACCATAGGGCCAGTAGTTTGTGGTTATAGGGTCTTAATGAAGCTTTAAGTGTTATATTTTTCTGAAATTCGTTTAGAAAAAATATAACTTATTTGTTAAAAATACTTAAAAAAATGAAAGTAACCAGACATACCATTTTGATTTCTTGTTAGTATTGATGCAGATTAGAGTAGACCCAGTTTTGTTAATCCGTCTTTGTTGTACAAAACACTATTAGCACGTTTAGAGCAATGCTAACCCTATGGTACTATCCATAGAAGCAGACAAACGTGTTTTGAAAAAAACAAGTCAAATATTTCCATTTAATTTGCTCGATTTATGAATGATAGAATGTTGGGATGGTGAAACACACCAATTTTATCAAGATCCCAAGATTCCAATAAATAATGATATATATTATACCGTTCTTATTGTCTTATTTTACATTCTATAAATGTGTTGTTGCATTATGTAAACAAAGTGTGTGCCTGCATACTAGTGTCGGATTAAACACCGTATAAAATGATGTATATCCGTGACTGATCAAAAAAGGTGGTTATTGAAAAACGTGATGGGACATCCCCTCCCGCACCCACTTCGATGCTCAATAACAATGGTTGATGGCAAAAATTCGCACCCCCCCCCCTTTTCAAAAACCTGGCTACGGGCCTGTTTGAAACATGTATCTTAAAGGCATGTAAGAAATAGGCTACAACTCGACTATGGGGTGAGATGGGCCCGTAGACATGTGTGTGAATACGGGCCTAAGGCACACCATAGCCGTGCGGCATGCGTTTATAGTCAATACATTTAACAAAGAATTAATTATGTCAATTATGTTTCAAACTAATCTCCTCAATCATTTTATTTGAGAATTCTTGTTTCAAAAGTAGCCATTGAGACATTGTCATGTACTGTCACGCATAACACAAGTTGTAAAGCTATCGATATGCTTACCCTGAATGGAGACATGGGTCGATGCATTGCAATCCATTATATCCGTCCTTGCACTTTGCGATGCATTGTCCGTTACTCTGAAACATGGGAGTGCATTTTGAGATACGGTTGGAGATACGTGTTTTGGAGATACCCCCTTCCCCCCCCCCCCCCTTCCTCCATATTACATGTATAAGCACAGCATAAACTAAACCTCTATAAATGCGCTTCACCCCCTCCCCCATTGTAATGCTGCGACAGTAAAAATGTATTGAAATGAAAAAAGAGGCATTGACATTGTGTACTAGACAAAGAAGTCGTTATTCCACATAGCAAATAGAGAAGTTTCCCTAAATCCAACATTATAGACATACTTTTGATTGTAATATGTTTGGTATGTTACTATTTAACAGAATAACGTCAACATTATGTCAAACTTACTTTTAACAGATATTTGATAAACAGCGCATTTTTATAGCTGGGACGCCACTTGACGCATATGTAATAAGCACTGATTTCAGAGAGCAAGGCTCAAATGAATGGCAAAAAGTGGAAATAATGGCCTACCTGGAAGCACGTGTCATTGTAGCAGTTCAGACAAGTTTGGTTGCACGTGATACCCCAGAACGTGTTTGCGCATGACCTGCAGAACCCCGTGTCCCTGTCGCATGTACCATCACCGCATGCCGCCGGGCATGGCTTGTTACAGAACACACCCCATTGGTTCCTGGGTGAGCAGGCTGGATCAAAAAGAAAACTGTTAATTTCGACATTCAATGATTCTAAATACTCATAAGCCTCGCTCTGTGAAAACGGGTTTTAATGCATGTGTGTAACAGTGTCGTCCTAGATTAATCTGTTCGAACTAATCAGGAACGACAATTTCCGCCTAAACTCGATTTTTGCTAAGAAGAGACTTCCATTGAACGAAAACAAGGCGGAAAGTTCCCTCCATGCTAATCTGAGACGACACTTGACACACATAAAATAAGCTCGTTTTTTCCAGAACGGGACTCAATTGTAAATTTCGAGTTCAAAAAATATTTTTAATAGGTAAAAGCTTACGTGTTTATCTTTTATATTCGCTTTAGTACAAAACGTTTTTCACTGTGTTCATTAGTATATGCAGTAGGTTTTTAATATATTATAGTACAAATATTATCATCGGACACTGGTTGACAGACAGCGATTGGGTATGTATTTAAATACTTTTTCATTTTAAAATTAAACAGTACATCGATTCGGAGTGTATACCTCATACTTATATATCACTGGACATATCTATATAGACATCAAGACATTGAACTCTACAACTGCAAGCCAAACTGCGACATAAAGGTCAACAAGAGTTAATTATTTGTGTTAAGTCAAAACGAAAATTCAAACGCAAATCTACTTGCAACGAACGGGAGGCAACGTAAATTGAACGAAAATCTACAAGTAACAATAAGCGGAAAACATTCGCAAACGTACATTAAACTCTAAGTGCGAACACTACTGATAGCGGAGGTTTTGCTAACCTCCCTCCCACCTCGCGTTCAGTTCAAAAGCGTGATAGAAAAGTAAAAGATAGAAACGATGGCGAAAATGAATTTCGAATTATTTGATGAATAGAATTGATGAAATGGAATATGACTCGATGAATTATTATTTTTTGTATCGATTGAAGCTCGCTCATATAACCATTTTTGTGTTTTTCTCTATCCCTGAAATATACAAATGACTAAAGTAAATGATTAATATAGTAACGTGTTATGTGTAATTTTATTGAAGTCGTATAGTAAATAACAGCTTTGATCATTTTAATAGCAGGTGTATCCAGTTTCTTATCTCAAGAAATATCTCAAGTCGAATTTTATAAATAAAACACAACACGTTTACTTCGTAGGTATGGCATGAATTCTTAGTTGTGTTATTTTGTCAGCGTTTAAGTATATGTTTAAGACTTTATTGGTTTAATACTTTTGTTTGACTGCTCTTCGATTTGCAACTCATTCATTTGTATTTTGACCTTTGCTTTCATTTAAATTTGAATTCTTTTGGCGAATCAAAGTTAAGTCAATTTTCGGTGAGTCATTCAGAGCCGGTATTCGTATTTGTACCTGCATCACGACACAGCAGGGTAGGATTGGGTTTGTTGCATTCAAGACAAGACCCGAGTGCCTGGTCGCAGGTTCCATCGTTACACGTTACTGCGCATGTCAGCTCGCACCTTGCACCCCAATATCCGGCATTGCACCCTTGGCGACACTCCCCCGTCCTGTTACAGTTTTGATTAGCGCAGTTCACTGGGCAACTGATGTCGCAGATGGGTCCGAACCATGTCTGCTAGCATTCCTCTGTGCAACGTCCGGTGTCGATATTACACGAACGTATAGACAGGGAGTTCATACCGCAGTTGCCATTGCATCGCTCCGTGCATGTTGATCTGAAGTAACCAGGAACGCACTGGCCTTCACTACAGACTCCATTCTCCCTAGCGCAGTACACGCGTCCGTCCGCTGCCCGTGGCATTTGTCGCTACAGTTCAGACTGCATAGGGTGTCGTATTTGCCTTGCTTGCAAGAGACGCATTCCCCGAGGTTATCACACGCCTGACAACCGGAGTACCTGCACGGCGTTGTACAGGTCAATGAATAATACCCGTCGTCACATCCGCTCGCACAGGCACCCGTATCTTGGTTACACTTGTCGCCCTTACAGTTTCCGCATACTGAGGCGCAGTTTGCGCCCCACCAGTCGTTTGCGCATGCGTCACATCGGGCAGTGTAGCGGTTGCAGAGGCCGTTGAGACAGTTCTGAGGGCAAGTCTGGTTACAGTAGAGTCCAGTGGTTGTTGCGGGGCACACTGAAAAGGTAGAGACAAAACATACAGCGAACATTTTACACGACAGCAATTCGAATGCATTTGAGTCGCGCTCTGGGAGAAAGAGGTTTATTCGTAAAGTGTCCAAGATTAGCCGGTACAGTTCGCACAGGCTAATCAGGGACGATACTTTCTGCCTTTATGTTGTTGTTGTTTTTAATTTAAAAGAGCACTTCTCTTTGCGATATTCCAGTTTAGGCGAAATATGTCGCTTTTGATGCGGACTGCACAGGCTAATCGTAGACGACAATTTACGCACACACATTAAGCCCGGTTTTTCCAGACCGGGAATCATTTGTATTTGCGATGGACATTGACGTTTTTAGTATAGCACTATTATAATGTCTGCATATACCAATTATACATTTACGCTATAAATTCCTATTTTCAATATAAAGGATGTATAGCAATAATTCATAAACATTTGGTTGGCGAATTTGGTGTCAACAGCGGTAACTTCCCATACGGACGTTTTAATACTACCATTACGTGTGATAATAATATTTAAAAAATGCGATGTAACCTTTGCAGAACGATCCGAGAAAGTGTCTTTTGCAAATGTTCTAGATAACCATTGATATAGTTTATCTTTAAACGAAAATTGTTTCACATATATGATAAAATTTTTAAATAGAAACATCTTGTTCGATTAAGCTATAATTTAACCAATTGACATGAACACGAATGATGTTGATGGACATGTTTATAAAACATCAGTCGTGATTTTAGTTGTCAATGCTTCATGGCGCATTACGTCGCATATTTAAACCGGTCTACCTAATGTTATTGAGTCTCGCTCTGGGAAAACGGGGCTTAATGCATGTGCGTAAAGTGTCGACCCAGATTAGCCTGTGCAGTCCGCACTGGCTAATCAGGGACGACACTATCCACTTAAGACTGGATATTTGTTCCTTTAAACGAAAAATACCATAAAACCAGAATGAGTCACCCCTGATTAGCCTTAGGAGACTGCTTATCTGAGAATACACTTTACGCACATGCATAAGTCCGGATTTCCAAGAACCAGACGCATGTATGGCAAAGAAATTCTTTCTTTTTTGAATAATCGAAAGTCTCCACGTTCTGGCCTTTGTGTAAGGAAATTAAGGCAACACGAAACAATCGAATAATTTGGAGAGTTCTGTTGTCATTTGACACTACAAGGATTGCTTATATGAAGTATAAACTACATCACTCATGTATGAGCAAGGTTGGCCGAGTGGTCTAAGCGGTAGACTTTTACTTCAGGGGTCAGTTGTTCAAGCCCAGATGAGGGTAACTTTGTTTCCTTCTTTGAAACTTTGTTTCTTTCTTTAATTTTATTTTTGATTTTTAACTGAAGCTTTTTAGATCCAAATTTTACATTTACCAATTATAAAACATTCAATGACAAACTTTAATACATGCCAAAGTCTGTGAAAAGGTCCCTTTAAATGTTTGGGTTTATAGTCTGATATTGATGATGGGTTATCATAAGCAGACTTTCACATTTACATCCCAATAACTGGGATATACTTTGTCTGTTTACACTCAAAGCAGTATGCAGCCACGGCACATTAGCTTATTAAACTTACAGGTACCTAATTATACACTTGGATGGAGAGAAGCAAGCGTGGGATTAATTGTGTGCTCCAAAACATTCCAGTTGTCTGATTGGGATTCAAACCAGGGACCTTCTGATTTCTAGACCAGTGTTCTACTACTAGACAACTGTTCCCTCTCTTTTTAGTTGAGTGTAGCCCAGACTTACTTTGGGAAGACAACCGATTGCACAACACCAAAGTCCTGCATTAGTAGATCTCTCTCTGGCTTGGATGACAGCCCGCCCACACTCTGTCCTATACCCAGCTGTATGGCAGCCATCAGTTCACTGGTGGGACGCTGTGGGAAACAACAACAACAGATAGAGATAAATATGGCAACTTTAAACTCACTGGTGGGACGCTGGTGGGAAATTACGTATGGAACATTAAAGTTAACAAG
Source organism: Dreissena polymorpha (assembly GCF_020536995.1). Taxonomy (NCBI): domain Eukaryota; kingdom Metazoa; phylum Mollusca; class Bivalvia; order Myida; family Dreissenidae; genus Dreissena; species Dreissena polymorpha. Next base: position 148,944,348 of record NC_068356.1, on the reverse strand, counting down.
CACGTTATATTACTGTTAAGATTATAATGACATAAACTTCTCTATAAATTATAATAAACATTTGAAGCATGTCGATGTATGTTAATCTAATCCCAAAACTTAATTGGACAAGTATAAACAAACAATAACATTAATAGTCCTTCTTACTGCTTATTAATTATGTCCGGTATAATCCGGTGAGGTCCTGTAAAATTTATAAGGGACTGGGCCTTGTGTCCTGTAATAACTATCAAATGAGATAATAATAATGAAACCTCTGCTATTGAAGGTCCTGAGGAAAGGCCAGTTTTTCCATGACTGCAGGTTACCTTCTTGTATGTGACTAGCCTTTCTGATCTACCCGTCTGTGGCCAATCTTGTCCTTAATGCATGTGCGTAAAGTGTCGTCCCTGTGCAGTCCGCACTGAACAGGATTTTCCTTCAGCAAAGGCTTCATTAAACAAAAATTGCATACAAGCAGAAAGTTTCCTCCCTGATTAGCCTTAGCAGCTTGCACGGGCTAATCTGGGACAACACTTTACACACATGCATTAAGCACAGATTTGTTTCCAGAAATCCCTATGACTGCAGGTTACCTTCTTGTATGTGACCAATCCCTTCTCGTCCACTCGTCTGTGGCCAATCTTCCGTTCCCGTTCCTTGGCCATGGTCCCCAGAGTCTTACCATCCACCATCGTACTGCCTCTCTCTGACTGACCACTCTGTAGGACACAAAAACCTGGTCAATAATTTTTGTCGATCAAGTGTGGGACAGAACAAATGAGATAAACTGTTTGGTATTGAGAATGAGAAATACTGTTTGGTATTGAGAATGAGAAATACTGTTTGGTATTGAGAATGAGAAATACTGTTTGGTATTGAGAATGAGAAATACTGTTTGGTATTATTGAGAAATACTGTTTGGTATTGAGAATGAGAAATACTGTTTGGAATTGGGAATGAGATATACTGTTTAGTATTGAGAATGAGAAATACTGTTTGGTATTGAGAATGAGAAATACTGTTTGATAATTGAGAATGAGATATACTGTTTGGTATTGAGAACGAGAAATACTGTTTGGAATTGAGAATGAGATATACTGTTTGGTATTGAGAATGAGAAATACTGTTTGGAATTGGGAATGAGATATACTGTTTGGTATTGAGAATGAGAAATACTGTTTGATATTGAGAATGAGATATACTGCTTGGTATTGAGAATGAGATATACTGTTTGGTATTGAGAATGAGAAATACTGTTTGATAATTGAGAATGAGATATACTGTTTGGTATTGAGAATGAGAAATACTGTTTGGAATTGAGAATGAGATATACTGTTTGGAATTGGGAATGAGATATACTGTTTGGTATTGAGAATGAGAAATACTGTTTGGAATTGGGAATGAGATATACTGTTTGGTATTGAGAATGAGAAATACTGTTTGGATTTGAGAATGAGATATACTGTTTGGAATTGAGAATGAGAAATACTGTTTGATATTGAGAATGAGAAATACTGTTTGGTATTAAGAATGAGATATACTGTTTGGTATTGAGAATGAGAAATACTGTTTGATATTGAGAATGAGAAATACTGTTTGGTATTGAGAATGAGAAATACTGTTTGGAATTGGGAATGGGGCTGAATTATTTGGCTCAATTCCTAATACCAAACAGTATATTGCAATTTTTCAGGATACAAGTTACACTGGAATATAAGGCGCTTTCTCTAACTTCTGACATTTTTTTCAATTTTATCCAAATATAAGTACATGTATTACCATAATAGCTTCACTTTGTTTAGCAATACTTATAACATAACTTTGATGTTCAGTCAATGATTGTGAATGAAGCCAAATTGTTCGTCCAGCATGACAATAGAATAACACTTGTGTAAGACAATTAATTTATAATATCAACAAGCATTTCCATTTAATGTTTAAGTGTCTAGTACTTTTGAAATTGTCAATAAACTTTTTGTACTTAATGCAACCTCATAATTTGAGTTCAACTCCTTACTTTCTAGTATAAACTGAAATTTATGCTCTTGCTATGTATAAACTGACCTTGTTGTGTTTGATCTGTATAAACTGACTTTGTTGTGCTTGATCTGTATAAACTGACCATGTTTTGCTTGCTCTGTATAAATGACCATGGTGTGCTTGATCTGTATAAACTGACCATGTTGTGCTTGATCTGTATAAACTGACCATGTTGTGCTTGATCTGTATAAACTAACCTTGTTGTGTTTGATCTGTATAAACTGACGATGTTGTGCTTGATCTGTATAAACTGACCATGTTGTGCTTGGTCTGTTTAAACTGACAATGTTGTGCTTGATCTGTATAAACTGACCACGTTGTGCTTGATCTGTATAAACTGACCATGTTGTGCTTGGTCTGTATAAACTGACGATGTTGTGCTTAATCTGTATAAACTGACCATGTTGTGCTTGGTCTGTATAAACTGACCATATTGTACTTGATCTGTATAAACTGACCATGTTGTGCTTGGTCTGTATAAACTGACCATATTGTACTTAATCTGTATAAACTGACCATGTTATGCTTGGTCTGTATAAACTGACCATATTGTACTTGATCTGTATAAACTGACCATGTTGTGCTTAATCTGTATAAACTGACCATGTAATGCTTTATCTGTATAAACAGACCATGTTGTGCTTGATCTGTATAAACTGACCATGTTGTGCTTGATCTGAATGTATTGACCATGTTGTGCTTGATCTGTATAAACTGACCATGTTGTGCGTGATCTGTATGCACTGTCCATGTATCAAGAAATATTCCTAAGTATGCATTCAAACATGTAAATCCGTGAAATGTTTACTTCTCTTTCATGTTTGATTTTATTTCAAAAATGCTTATTCAAAATAATGACTCTTCAATATATGTTGACATTTGACATCTCATATGCTGGAAAATTGTTTGTCCCATTTCACAGGCTTCCTGAAAAGTCCCAAAAAGTGCCTGTCAACCTGACAGGCTGATTGAAAAGTTAGCCTGTCTAGACAAACATTTTATCCTGCCTCTGTTGCAAACATTGACCAAATAAAGCAGGGTCGAAAAAATTTCATATCTCCGGTCAACAGGAAGTAGTGTATTCCTACGCACACTGTGACGATTAACATGTTCTAATATTTGACGTTTAAAATTTATTAAGACGCATCATAAATGTTGTCGTTATATTATATATCATCCTTTTGTTCTTCTTTAAAATATATTACCGAACCAGCTTTCCGTATTTATTATTTTCAATTACTTGATGACGCAATTTATGATGTATCTAGTGTGACGTCATTTCTCAGACGAAACATACTATCTATATTATCTCAGGATTTTAGGGACAAAAATTTTGACATTGTGGTTTTAACGGTATTTATTTTAATAAAGCATCGAACGAATCATAATTGTATTTCGGATTGTGTGTTTGTCATTCATAATTGCTAACTTCGATAGGAATAAAATTATTTGCTAGGCCTACGGCAGGATTACAATTTCTACGGCAATGGATTAAAATTGTCATTAAGATAAATACAATTTAGTTTTTGTTTTGCTGCTTCATTTTTTTTAACAAGAAAATTATCACATTCTCGATTCGTTTTTTATTTCTTCTCATATTTTAAATAGGAAAGTATTAAAAAGAACATTTTAAAGTGAAACTATTTTTTACGTGACACAATCGGTAGTTATTCGGTCGTCTGGAATGTTGTGTATATGTAGGAGGCTCGACAAGAATAAGTATATTGTTATGTCAATTTATCATTTGTATTTGATAAAATGTGTCCACGACATGAAACAGGATAAATAGAATACATGTACATGGTTGGTGCCGAGATGGAGAGAGTTTATCCGGTTGGGCCCGAAAAAGAAAAATTGGGCTCGCTAAAGCTCGCCCTATTTTCTTTTTCTAAGCCTCACCGGATAAACTTTCTCCATCTCAGCACCAACCATGTATTCTCTATCACCTGACCCAACAGTGTGAAGTTATAACTGAAGGTTTAAGTAAAGTTTAACTCATACTTATTGCAATGTGCAGGCTGTGTATAAGTACACTCGATAAAGTAAAGTGTTCTAGTGTATGATGGACAGTGTATGATGGACAACAGCTTTAAATTCTAGTCAGACTCATAACAAAATAACATAACCAGTTGGTGTTGCCTTCTTTATCCTGAAAGTCAATACCATCATCAGAATCACAATCAGAGTTTTCATGTGTAGTTTTTTGTTACAACCTTTGTAATTGGATAGATGGCAATATGTCAAATCAATAAAATTGACATTTTCAAAAAAACAAAACAAAGGGAGAGCACTTTTAAGAACTAGTGACACGTTCTAAAGTGTTCTTTATGACAAACAAGAGGGCCAAGATGGCCCTAGTTCGCTAACCTGAGAGGAGTCGGTTCATTCAATCTTTACCAAATGTCAAACTTGACCTAGATATTGTCCAGACAAACATCCTGGTCAAGTTTCATCATTATTGAACCAAAACTCTGGCATATGAATGATTTTGTTTTTTGTAAGATTTGACCTGGTGACCTATATTTTGAGTTGACCCCCCTTACCAAACATCAAACTTTGCTTACAAAAATAAATATTTTATGACCTATATTTTGAGTTGACCCCCCTTACCAAACATCAAACTTTGCTTACAAAAATAAATATTATGACCAAGATTCATAAAATCTGAAACAAAAGTGTGACCTCTAGAGTGTTTACAAGGATTTTGTATAATATAATGAAAATTTGGACAGACAATCTGAAGGCAATAATAATGGCATTAATTATGTGATATATATAAAACCAATCTTTTCACCAAGTTTCATGATGATTGGGCAAAAAATGTGACTTCTAGAGTGTTCACAAGCTTTTTTTTTACTATATAAATATGAGAAAACTGCCCCCCCCCCTCGGCAGCCATGTTATTCAACTGACCGGAACCATTTTCAAACTCAACTCTCATGTCAAGGAAACAAATGTTCTGACCAAATTTCATGAAAATTGGGCCAAAAATGTGACTTCTAGAGTGCTCACATGTTTTCACTTTATATATAGAGAGAAAAATGCCCCGCCCACTGGCGGCCATGTTTTTTCACCGATCTGGACCATTTTCAAACTCGTCTGTTATATCAATAAAACCAATGTTTTGACCAACTCAGGGTTAGCGCTGGCCCAAAATTTCTTTGAGCCAACCAGACTTTGTTTTTTCGGCGCGTGAAAAGTGGTTTTGAAATAATAATATATACTATCAACTTGTTCATATTTCTTTTTATGACAACAAGGGCATATCACATATAATATAACATGCAGTTTTCAATATAGAAATAATTATTATGGTACTTTTCTAAGTACAAACATAAGTTAATATGTACATGTACACTTAACAGTGGAGTAATTTGTCTCAAATTTGAAATCCTGAAAATTAGCCCGGGTGTCTTAGAACCAGGAACCCAACAGGAATAAAGGGCAAAGCCCCCCACCCCACCCAGAGACTTACAAATTGTTCTTTGTTATAGTCTTTCCAATTGCAATATCAAGTGAATACAATTCGAAATAATATAAACCACATCGTCTGTATTACCGCACGTGTATTCGGCATTTTATTTCTTCTATAAAGAACTCCGAAAATAAATTTAAATCAGCGAAAAATAATGTATCCGATAACGACAGAAAAATTGTACGCGTTCTGCACTTGAAATAAACTTTGCATATAGTTTGATTGCAGAAAATGAAAATTGGTAGCCTAGCAAATACGTAATAAATATACCATTTGGTTGACATTTTTCTTTACAATAGCATAGCTTGTGGGTAAAACAACTTAATTATCACCTTTTATTTCAAACGATAACGTCGATAATCGTCAGAAAGGTGTAACATCATCAACATGGAACTAACTATTTAATGATCATCCTTTAATTCAGATCGATAGTCTGTAGACAGGTCTAAAGTGATCAGATGAGAAATTATTTATTGTTGCTCTTGTCATTTGTTTATCTTTAAATACGACGTTTGCCATTGGCCGATAAATTGTTGGCAGACGACAATATCAACTGTGTATTCCAAGCGTCTACACATGATTGACCCAATATTATGTGTGAGCGAACTCAATGTTGATTGGCCAGCTACCACGTGCGCTTCAATAACAATAAGGTCAAGCGATGTCTCATGTTCTGGTGCAGACCGGTTTTCGTTTATTGTTCAATTTGCAAACACTTTTAATGAAACAAAGAGAAAACTATAGAAAACCAGTCTGGATTTAAATGGCGGATAATTTCAATGAAGATTTGCGAGATTTTAGCATTTTCGCAAATCAGAATTTTCTTGAGCCAATTTCTCAATATTTTAGCAAATGGCTCAAATGGTGAACGATAGCGCGAGCCCTGCCAACTTTCATGATGATTGGGCAAAAATTGTTACTCCTAGAGTGTTTACAAGGTTTCTCTAAAGCCAAATAAGGAAAACTGCCCCCCCACTCCCGGCAGCCATATTATTCAACAGACCGGAACCATTTTGGAACTCAACTATCATATCAAGGAAACAAATGTTCTGACCAAATTTCATGAAAATTGGGCCAAAAATGTGAATTCTAGAATGTTCACATGTTCTCACTATATACATATAGAGCAAAATGCCCCGCCCACTGGTGGCCATGTTTTTTCACCGATCTGGACCATTTTCGAACTCGTCCGAGATATCAATAAAACCAATGTTTGACCCACTTTATGATGATTGGGTAAAAATTGTGACTTCTAGAGTGTTTACAAGGTTTCTCTATAGCCAAATAAGGAAAACTGTTCCACCCACTGGCAGCCATATTTTTCAACGGACCAGAACTACTTTTGAACTCAACCAATCATTAAGACAAACATTTTGACAAAGTTACATGAAGATTGGGCGTGAAATGTGACTTCTACAGTGTTTACAAGTTTTTTTCTTTTTTTTGACCTAGTGACCTAGTTTTTGACCTGCACGAACCAGTTTCGAACTCGACCGAGATTTCATTGGGACAAAGCTTCTGACCAAGTTTCATGAAGATCGGACAATAAATCTGGCCTCTAGACTGTTTACGAACAAATGTGGACGGACGACGGACGGACCACGGACAAAGACCTGTCACTAAAGCTCACCTGAGCAATCAGGTGAGCTAAAAAGGCTCGAAATTCACTAAAAAAGTGATTCTAATGGGGTGTTTTAGTTCTTTTGGCAAGTATTAAACTTTCGGTATTTAGTTATAATTTTTTTGGCCTGTCACAAGGACGTGCAATATTAGAAATTTTGTTGGACCGAAAAGAATTTTGCCGGACAAGACCGACGGTCCAGCCTTTTCAGGAAGCCTAATTTCAGGAATATGAACCGTTTATTATTGTAAGGTTTAAACAAGAGCACCGCATAGGGGCTGCCAACGCTCGGCTACAGGTGCAGTTTTAATTTATTATTTTTTATTTTAAGAGGTCACAGTGACCTTGACCTTTGACCTAGTGACCCAAAAATGGGTATGGCGTGTAGAACTCATCAAGGTGCAGCTACATATGAAGTTTCAAAGTTGTAGGTGGAAGCACTTTGATTTTAGAGCCAAAGTTAAGGTTTTGGCACGACGCAGATGGCGGACCAGCTGGCTATGACAATGCCTCGGTTTTTCTACGGCCGAGCTAAAAAAGGAGCTAGATATTTACATAATTCATGTTACTTTTGTATATGCGTGATCTGGATGTGATTCAAGAGAAGTCAGAGGGGAGCACAATTCTGTCAAATGGTTTTGGACAACAAGATGTGCAGAACAGGGTGACAAACCATTTTAACTAAATACAGCCATTGAACAAAACATATGAGTCACTTACCTCTGACACTTGGGACTTGTACTGCCTTGACACTGTAACAGACAAACATGAAACATTGCTGAAAATATCATTCACAAGCTTTCAACTATGGTTAAGAAAACTTACTCACAGATTTTCGTATTTTTGAAAAAAAAACTTTTAATTAATTTACTTACAACATTGCAACATTTACATGTAGCATAGTTTTAAATAATTATAATAACAAGAGAACAAAGTTAAATTAAAAAAAGAGATGTGCTTGTCAGAAACACAATGCCCCCTATTGCGCCGCTTTGAAAAACAAGGGCTGTTTGTAAAACATGCATGCCCCCCATATGGGCTGTCAGTTGTAGTGGCAGCCATTGTGTGAATTCGTTTTTTGTCACTGTGATCTTGACCTTTGACCTAATGTAAGTTATCATCCGGAAACCATTGTACTAATTTGAGTCACTGTGACCTTGACCTTTGACCTAGTGACCTGAAAATCAATAGGGGTCATCTGCCAGTCATGATCAATGTACCTATGTACCTATGAAGTTTCATGATCCTAGGCCTAAGCATTCTTGAGTTATCCGGAAACCATTTTACTATTTCGAGTCACACGATAGGGGTAATCTACCAGTCATGATCAATGTACCTATTAAGTTTCATGATCCTAGGCCTAAGCGTTCTTGAGTTATCATCCGGAAACCATCTGGTGGACTGACCGATCGACCGACCAACATGTGCAAAACAATATACCCCCTCTTCTTCGAAGGGGGGCATAATAATCTTTATCTCTTGCTGACAAATTATTACAAAATAACAACAATTACCATGATTACAAAACAACATTCCTAATTATGCTACAAAAGGTAAGTTTGGTAATTTATAACAATTATAATTATTAATTATAATAATTTATAATTATTAATTTTCTACAATTGGATTTCGTTGACTTAACATAATAAAGCTGCCATACGCAGTTGATCATGTTTTGACTTTGGAAATGTGATAAAATCAAAGCTTTGAACTATACATTTTGGATACTGACAGTTTGAGTTACATAAACCCCATTGATACTGTCAAAACATATTTCATTTAATTTTTTGAAATACAATAAACAAAACTCGTTGAAAAAATGTGAACCAAGACATTCAGCTTGTCTGGAATAATGGCGCCCGTTTTATCTGTCGTTGATTGTTAGATCCATATTTAGATAAGAATCTGAATAACAGGCAGCGAGATGAAAATTAAGACCATATTTCATGGAAAAAATGCTTAACAGACGATTGATCATAAGTAATGATTTTTAACAGCACATTAGGTATCTTACAATATGCAAAGTTTACCATCAAAGGATTTTTTATTGAAGAGGTCACCATGCCCCTTTTTAGGCACCTGCCATTCTTTTAGTTATGATAAATCCCTAAGTTATGGCATGCATTTGCTGTAGCAACTATAATTGATAGCTTGTATGTGTGAGATTGCTTAACATTTATTTTGGATAATCCTTCTTAAACATTCTCTTGCATGTGCCTACACATGTATGTGATGTATATTAGAGTCACACTGACTATTTGGTCCCATTTAAAATAATCTTGTGATTGTTGTAATCATGAAACTTGCTTATACATCGAATCCTAATTAACTAAAACCTTGTACAAAAGTTGAAATTTTGATATTATAGACATATACCAGGCATAGAAGGGACAGATATTTTGCCATTTTACGGAGATCTAATTGTTTTTGTGACTCATATGAAACACAGTGGGTTTTTTCCATTCAAAATTGGGTCCGGTAATCAGCCCAATTCCCAATGGAAAGAAGAGATGTGTTTGTCAGAAACACAATGCCCCCTAATGCGCCGATTTTCTTTTTTTTTTACCCTTGACCTTGAAGGATGACCTTGACCTTTCACCACTCAAAATGTGCAGCTCCATGAGATACACATGCATGCCAAATATCAAGTTGCTATGTTCAATATTTCAAAAGTTATTGCAAAACTTGACTGTACAGTAAAGTTTTGGGACAGAATGACAGACAGAAAGACAGGCCAAAAACAATATACCCCCGATCTATTGATCCGGGGACATAAAAAGTATGTATTTTTCCACAATGGGAACTAAAAATTCCCAATGGAAGGTTTCCAAAAAAAAAAAATTATATATTATTTTTTTACACACAATCATGTGTGTAAAAAACAATCAAAGCTGAGGATAAGTGTTCTTATTGCTGTTGTTAAACTAAATGGTTTGTGAAAATAAACACTAAAATCATCAACTTTTAATGAATTGGGTTTTCAACGGCTTCCATGCTAAAAATCACAACTATTCCACCACCGCCCCCACCCCATGATGAAATAATACATCTCCAAACATGATTGCAGTGAATATCATAATGAAGAGCATAACATTGAATGATAATTTTTATACACATGTTTAGATTCCTTATTCATTGGTAAAAAATATAAACAAGAACATCCCGCTATAGTCACATAACACCGATCCTAAAAGAATTACACTGGCTCCCAGTAGAAAAAGAATCCACTTCAAAATACTTACCAATGTGTTCAAAGCCTTAAATGGACAATCGCCTGTATATCTGAAAAACCTACTTGAAGTCTACGAACCAAGGCGAAACTTAAGAGCAAAGAACGAAGCGACTTCATAAGTGATTCCAACGAAGATTAAATCCGTATCATACGGGGAGCGAAGTTTCATGTACGCTGCTCCCAAACAAATTGCTATGAGTTGCAATGCGGCGTCTATTGCCCAAATGTGCAAAATTTGATCACCACTGCAAGGGCTAAGGAACAGGGTTGTCATTATTAAACGATTGCCGATCGAATTCATCGGTTAAAATCGCCAGAACATCGGTTGTTTTTCCCGAATCTTTAAAATTGCAATCGGAAGTGTTTATCATGCAAACCGACAATAATTGACGAGGAATAAAAATAGTTAAGTAGAGCGACACCCGGTCATTCAGTCAGTCCGTTAACTCAGCCAACAACTGTTTTCAATGAATTTCTCAGCAAGTGGCCAATATTGATTTTTCCAGCTGTCAATCAAATTCTTCTTGGTAAGCACGTCAACCAATCAGCGCTCAGGCAGTCGAATACACTCCGACCCCATGTGAAACTGTATGAAATAGCTGTACATTTCACAGATTATTACTGACCGTATTTCAACGAATGTAGCACTGTATAGCATAATTAACTAGCTTTTATAGTTAGAGAAAATTTTTCCACATATTAAAAAATGCTCTTCGATTTTCTACCAAGATAAAAGATATTAGCGACCTCTGTGCTACGAAGTTGTTATTCAGCATCTAAATATTTAAGTCCACGCTTTTCCCGAGGAAGAAAGACATGATGTTATACATGAAGTCTAATTTTGGCATGATTTTCATTTGTACATGAAAAACACGAGAAATGTGTCTCTGTTGCTAGAATTTTCTTAATTTTCCGTGAATAATGAAATCTGAAAATTATTTCAGATAACACATTTAATGATACGCATTTGAAAATACTTAATTTAAATAATGCATTTTGTTATACAAATGGTCATAACACATAATATAATAAGTAGGTAAATAACATGTTTTGAGATTGCCAAACTATGCATACATTTAGGTCTACATGCATGAATGACCTGACAAGTTATATCACGATCCGGAATGAAAAGTACTTGGTAAAATTTAAAGAAAGCATGTTTTTATTTTCAGAAATTAACTTTTACTTTCACAAACTTTTCTGAAAAGAGGTACATGTAACAGTTTAGATTGATTCGTTGATTTGTCGTAATTACTAAATATAAAACGGTTCTCAATGCTCTCAAATCGCGTCACGTGATTCACTCATGTTCAATTGGAATTCCCCGCTCCCACAATTCAATTTGTATATGCACTTGCGTTAAATGGCCGACGACATTCATCGTCAATATTGGCCGTAATTTGGTTTTGAAAAAAAAGAAATCGTAATAATACTGGATTATCGGGTAATGGATAGAATTGAAACATGCAAAGATCTATCAATATAATATGTTTTCATGTGCTTATATACAGTACACTCCACGCATTTTCCCCAATTTCCCTCCATACTCCGCGGGTTTCGACCTGGAGGGAGATTAAGAAAATCCCGCTATATGCGGCGTTTGCATGATTTTGGATGCGGCGGTTAACGATCGGCAAAACTGATAGGCCGACGCGGCGGTCCTCGGCGTTGGCAACGCAGGGGAAACTCGGCGTTTTACGAGATAACCATCAAATTAATTTTGTTTGACTTCCTGATTTTCAAATAAAATTACATTTATTACAAGTACATACATGTACACGTAGTATAATATTTACAATTAAAAAAACAACCAAGATAGATCGATCCCAACGTGGTTGTAGAAGTAGTTGTTGTTGTATAGAAAACTCGTTGATTTACGACACACAAAACGTCGTCTTTTAACTAATACTTACCAATTGATATAAACACAGTTTGCAACATTGTTTTTATTTTGATAATTTAATCCAAAGTTTTCATGTTAGCGGATGATTTTCTATACTGAACATGTATACAAATGACCAAGGACCCTAAAAATCTCGCAAATCTGTGTGAATTGACAGTTTGACGTAATCAAAGAAAAGCCACTTCCTGTCTAAAGGCATAACTTACTCAAGTAAACACGTTCAACGAATGCATAAGGAATGGTTTTAATTGTCGGAACAAAGTCAATTCTCTGCTCGCTAATGCATTGATTTTCTCTTTGTTTGTAGGTTATTCCATTGATTGCTAAAAGGTGGTAACTATTGAGTTGATAATTGCATTTAATATTCACAGTTGTATTCTTGTTGCGTCGACATTCTAAACAATGTTTACCAGTAATTATGGACCAAATCGGCAGAGTGACATTCACACATTTTAATCCCCTTTGTCAAAACACCGCAGACAGCAGTCTACACAATAGGCCAGTAGACAAGCTTTGCGTGTTTTCATAACGTCAAACACTTAAAATCCAGTTCCGCCCAGATGTCTTCTTTAATCAGTTTACTATACAATTAGTGTTCAAATAATTACTCTACTAAAATACCGTAACGATAAAGATTTGGCGTGTTCGATTTGAAACTATTTTAGAGGAAATATCAACTTATTCGCGATATAATTTCGTTAATAAATACCAAAGAAACTTTTAACCAAAATCAACAAATTTCAATGGTCTCTGCGCTACAAAGTTTGTATTAAAAAAATCAATACACGCACGCTTTGCAGGAGTATACATTGTACCTTGACCTTGTACATTGCAGCATAATTTTCGCGCGCTTTTGTCGGGAAATATACATGACTGTATATTGGAAGCATTTGTAAACGTCGTGTTAACAATTAAAAATCGTAGTGTGTTTCGGATTACTAATTATTATTCTCATTTGGAAATTTTACGGAACATTTATTCTTGTGTCATATGTGTTATGATTTAAATATTAATTTGTCAAATGTATTATATTAGACTAATTCATATTGTAGACGTACCTGTGAATTAAAAAACATAATTTTTATACGTATTAATTTTCTATACAATTATTTTTTTTATACATGTACTACAGTATTTAAACAATTTATTATAACAATGTTTTTTTTTTTGGCATGCCCAGTAGCACACTGCTAACGCGGCATTGCGCGGCGATCACTGATAAGAACGGTAAGTGTCTGCATTTACCGACTAGCCTAAAGTAATACAAGCCGCGGGAATTAGCGAACGCGGGGTAACGCAGAGCGTTTTATCGAGTTCACCTCGCTCTTCCAAGGCCGCGTGATTACTAGCTAGCAGAAAAAACCCGCGGAGGGAGCACGTTTTTGGGGGAAAACGCGTGGAGTGTACTGTATGCTTTTAAACATGAATTGTGTGCTATACTTGTTTGAATATCTTAAATTTTAATATAGGTCTGCAATGCTTTGTTTGTACAAATTATAAGTGTATAACATATGTGTTGATTATGAACTGATGTAAAACAGCTCCACAATATAGTTCTTAGGTGTATTTCCCTTTGTCATATCTATGTGTAACTTACAAAATATTATACTTTTAATGAACATTTTTTACTAAATTTTGTGTTTTATATGCTCTAAATATGTCCTTGTAGTATAAATGCTTATATTACATGCTTAATCTTTCTTTCTTTCAGCTCAATATACACTTGTTATATATATACAATTGTTTTGTCGGGAAATAGCTCATGAGCTAATGTTTATTGTTATTCACATCCGACGTTAAATAAAGATTCTTGTATCTTTGAAGTTTATTCATAGCTTTTCAAAATTGGTCAGGAACGACTTCTGGTTAATGATGTGCACTGATAAGCTGTGCAGAACTGCCGTTGTGTTTATGAAGGGACTTCCAGAGCTGTCACAGCAAAAATTATCCAAGGCTCTTGGAGTCCATTTATATGAGCTAGTCAGGATTCAAGATGTATCATGTAATGTGGCATGGGAGAGGCACATCCTTGTAGTTCACACGCGTTTGTTTTTATATCCCACAGCATTAAGTTGAATGAATCAACAAAGACTGCAATAAAGTCAGCAAACCACCCACATCTTCCTTAACACGGCATGTGAGCCACTTAATCAAATCCAAAGTGCCACAGCCCTTACACCTGAGAAATGTTCATATGAACTATCACTACAATGACATTCCTAACCAATTCAACAGTATATGCAGTATAGGTTTCGGAGCTTTTTTTTCAAAAACAAATATTTCTTCTTAAAATACCAGTCCTGGTTTATCTGGATTATGAAATGTCACTTAATTTAAGCAAATTTTCTACCTGACAATTCCATGTCGTTCGCGGTTGCCATTTCTCTTGCTCGACGCAAACCCAAGCGGAATTAACTGGCGAAATTGTGTGTCATCATATGTAGTACTTATGCTTACATTTTATGTAAAAAATATGTATCAGTCTATTGAAAAGGGTTAAAAATACGATAAATGTTGGAAAATGTACACTTGGGTGTTTTTATTAATCTACGCATGCGCGAATATTTGGGTGTCGTGAAAATAACAAGTTGTATTGTTAGAAAAGTTCGATGTAATTAAGGTTACATTATACTAAATAATTTTGCATCGTCCATGGTCCATTCGAGGGTATTGTCTATTTCTTATGAATAACTTTTCTCTTCTGGTTTTAACGAAATTCAGCGATTGCACCCATGTTTTAATGGTACTTTCACGTATTCTATGTGTGGTGCATTTCATCCGGGACTATATTGAAAGATGGACGTTTGCGGTGCGTTTATTGAAGGAATTTTCTTTTGTCGAAAGCTCGTTGACGAAACCCTGCTTTCCGAGTCCGCTTTCATTTTGGCGAATTTTACATTCGCAGCATTTACGAGAAGGTATCTTTTTGGTTGAAAATATTTTAAGAGGACGGATCCATCTTTGAATTGATACCAGGTATTTTTTCAGTTAGTCTTATATGGTTATGGGCTATATCAATCTGTGCCTACTTATACTTATTCTTAGACTTCATAACTTTGGAGGAGGGTTGAAATATGTAAGGGCGGACAATTGTATTTTAACCGTAAAAAGTATTACCCCATATTTATCCAATACCAAAGACCTTAGGTGCATCTCTTTTTCCAAGCTGTAGATGGACGTATTCATTAAACTTGCCATTATTTTTAATATAGTTCTAAATCATGACTGTTTCTTACGTCTCGAATGATATCTGAATACATGAACACGATTTGGAACAATCTCTCATCGATTAGAAATGTTTAAATATTTTACAACAAATTTATGTTTTGAAATGTATATAGGTTACACATTTTCATTGGTATTATTGTTAACGCCGTTAAAAATAATATTTAAATACGACGTTAATGTACGCGAACGTTAATTATAACGTTTGCGCCAAATACTTTGACGTTTGACGCTGACGTCATTTATTGTTATTGTCTATTTAGGAAAATAAACGTTAAGATTGAAATTGTTTTTAAGAGCGCCTTAGCGAGTATGGAAGGATATATGGTAAATATATTGTTGGTATTTATATTGTATATGAATTTCTGAATGTAATATGATTATAGGTGCTACCTAATTTACGGGCAAAAGCTTTTTAAATTTTTTTGATAACCATGTATTTTTAATAAATATATGGACATGATTGTGTTCAAAATATTATCATTGTTGCAATTATTAAGTAATGCATCCAAAAAAATCAATCTTAAAACGAGTTACATGTTCCAAGCTTATAGATCTAGCATCTTTTTTTTCTAGCCACAGGAAATTATAGCTGGTTCGGTGTCTGTGGTATAGTGGATGGGGTGTCTGCTAACTGGCTTAGTCACTGGGAGGTCTCTGTATTGATCCATTACGCGGGAGCATTCTTTAGATAACCCTAAAGACATACTATGGCGTACCATTTGGGTTGAAAGTCAAG
The DNA here is from genome assembly GCF_020536995.1 of Dreissena polymorpha. NCBI lineage: Eukaryota > Metazoa > Mollusca > Bivalvia > Myida > Dreissenidae > Dreissena > Dreissena polymorpha. Next base: position 148,928,131 of record NC_068356.1, on the reverse strand, counting down.
AAGACCTACAAGTTAGAAAGAGAAATGTACGTCGAAGTACAATAATTGTACGTCGACATAAATATAAAATACACTCCGAAGTATATATTTGTACGTTAAAGTACAATTTGAACTTCGACAAACATGTTTTACTTCTACGTACACATTTTCTGAACAGCCAATCAAAACACTAGTCTATTAGCCGCTTTTCCTTCAGATTTATTCATAATAAATGTTTAAAATCTCTTTTTCAATTGAGGACAAAATGGATAAAAAATATCCGAATGGCAAAAAAACATAACATAGAAGTGTCAAGTATTTAATGCATTGAAATAGATTATATACAAATTTGAAGAAGATTCAATTGTAACCTTTTTAAAATTAAAATTATTCAGCATATTGTGAGTATTTATTGATCATGCGGGGCGGAGTATTACGACCGCCCAGCGCATAAATGTGTAGGAAATTCCCATCGGTAACCAAACAGTTACCAAGCATTAACGGGATAAATAATGTATTATAACCGCCCGTTGGTCGTATTTTGTGATAACCATAACTTGCATAAGTCAGAGGTTAATTCCGCCACGCCAGGTCAATAAATACGCACAATATCTATGAGTTAGCGGTCGATAGTCGCATAATGTGGTATAAATTATAATAATAATAATGTTTAATAAATACGCACAATATCTATGAGCAAGCGGTCGATAGTCGCATAATTCGGTATAAATAATAATAATAATAATGTTCAATGTCAAATATCTCTAAAAGCAACAGACGTAAGGTGTCTTCTGATTGGCTAACACTCAAGGGCCAGTGAAAATTGTACGTCGAAGTACATTTCTCGTTCTACCTAGTAGGTCTTGTAGACTTTCGACGTCATGGTACGTCATATAGACACTAAGTAGTACCCAGGAAACAGTTTGTTTCATCAAATGTCTCAATTCAACTGACAGCTTGCTAAAGCATTTGCATTTAGCATACAGTACACTGATTTAACATAATCAAAATCATGTGATGTGTCAAATCAATTTTGATGGACAAATTTGACAGGATTTTTTTTAATCCAATAAGTTTTAGACTGTCAAATAACACACTACGTATTGAAAGCCATACCTGGAGCTTTCGTCTGTATATAACTGACTCCATCAGAAGAATTAGTTCTACTGTTGGGAAACGTTAACCCCACTAATTGTCTTCTTATTTATTAATGTATAATTATTATAATATATAATTATATATTATTATTGTATAATTATGTGTAACAGCATAACAACATACTTGTTTCGCAATTAAAATATTTAATAAATACAGGTATCTAGCAGGTTTCTAATTTTCTTTTGTCGCCACTAAAAAACTAGCCATTTTGTAGCAATTCTAAAATCACAGTCTAAACTGCATACACTTAGCTCTATAGTTACAATTTGAATGCAATTATTAGAATGCATCATGTTATATCATCCATATCTTTTTATTTAAACATATAAATAACACATAACACAGTACATATATACAAAGGTATGTGGTATTGTGTGGAGATACAAAACACTTCACATCATTTATTTGCACATAAAAATAATAGTTACAAAATAAGTAAAACTAAAACACTGTCATCAACCTGCATTTCAAGAATATTTACGTATATGAAACTACAAAGTGGTGTTCTCGTATTACCTTTTACAAAATTAACATTGCTGGTTTTGTACTAGCTATAAAACATTTATCATGGATTAACAAGTAACAACCGATTTATTAATTACACAATAGAACGGAAATCATATTAATTGCATTATGCATTTACTAAACAAGATATTTTCTACTGTTAAGAATTACACTATCTTGCTAAAAATGATCACAGGTACTTAGTGCTTTTACATACTTGTGGTAAGTTTTGTATTACTTGTTTGACAATTATCGGCAGACACTTGTCGATACACAGACAAAATTTGCATGGGAACTTTCATATTTTTTCAGCATAATTGCCTTCAAATTGTTAATTTAACAACCCTTTGATATTGTTTGCACATCTGATCTTATTATACCATAGCTGATTTTTGTTTATAGATAGACATATATAGACTTTTCAAAGTTCTATAAAAGTTCACACATGTTCCATCCAAGTAAACAAACAGAACCAATAAAGATCACTACAAATAATAACTGTGTGTATAGCTTGGAAATTTTGATAGTTCAGGAATCCCTCCTTTGTTGATTTCTGTAAACCAAAACTGTCAGTTTTGCTGGATAGAATGGCTTGTATGATGCCCAGCTCTTGCCTTGGCAGAACAGCTTCTTAAAACGGAAAACCAACAAATATCTTAAAATCTGATCAATAATGCAGACAATTTATAAATGTCTTGTTTTTTGTTGATTTCGAATCTGGAAGATTTTTTACGTAAGATTGTGGTACGAAAATCCAACGGTTGTAGGCCTAAACTAATTATAGTGATATGTAACCTTTCGGGATATCGGTAAAGTGCGAGCAGACGAGGTGTAAATACGTTAAAAATTAAAGCTAAAAGACTAAAAAGTTAGATCGGAATATCTTTAAATTTTGTGAATAAATGTGATTCTGGTGGATAACAAGTCAACTTACCACAATATTGCTCATGATCACACGTAAAACTTCTTTCTGAGAGCGAATGGACAATGCGTCACAAATTCTGACAAATAAACAGTAGGGTGTCGTTATTGAAATACCGCGAGAATACTGGAAGAATAGAGATATCAACTATAATGTTTAAAACAAATAATTTTTTAACAAGCGTTTGTGATTTGTCAGGATAATAATAACAATAAGATATCGAAAAGATCAAAGCAAATATTTTTGACAGAAATCTGAGATTCGGCAATATATTAAAGACGGGTTATGTTCACCTAAATTGTGTTTGCTAAAGACTGTCACTATATGTAGTGAACCAGTCTGCGACTTATACCCACTGAAGAAGAGCATTCAGGGGAGATAATTGAGTAATGACATATTTCTGGAACGGTTGCGAAGAAAAACAAATAATGCGAGAATATTTAGTGCAATTCGCTACACAATTATGATGTCATTGATATATTTTTTCCTGAGGTATGTATTTACATGTGATTTAGCATTTGTCAAAGTGTTTTTGATTTGTTCAAGGTCAAAAATAGCATAGCGAAAATATATGTCGCGTGGCAAATGTTTTTGAGACACATCCCTATATGATATTCTTATGTAATTTTATGGTCTAAATTTCCATATGTATGAACCGTCAACGCCCGCTTCGCGGGCTTTTGCCCGTATTATTATTACGTGAGCGCTATTATTTGAATTATTTTATTTGCATAACATTTTAAATGTTTTGTTTGATTGACTGTTTACATTATATATGTATTATATTTGTTTTAGAGAATCGTCATGAATAAATGTAAGGACGCATATCTCGTTTTCCTGATATGAAAGGCGGAACTCTTAACAATTATATAGTTGTATGATGTGTAATTTGTTTTGACAATATTTAAAAATAACTTTAAAAAAATACATATAACTGTAACCAACATGGAAAAACGTATAAGGCTGTCTGCATTCTTTCAAGTATTTTTTTCAGTTAAAAATGAAATGTTGGTACGGTATTCTCCGTGAACATCATCTTGGAAGTATAATAGTATATGTACTAAGTATTTTATCCGTCATAAATTAACAACGATAAAATTGAATGGGTGTCCGTTTAATGTTTTTTAAAAGACTTTGGGACGATGTTTACAGAAAGAGCCTTTCCTTAACCTAGTATGAAATATACAGACGGACATTTCAGATAGACACTACGGACAGAAACACGCGATAACTACACGACAAAAACAATCTTTAAAAAATATTTTAGAAATATAGACTTTAACGCATAAATACTATATTGACGTCACAATCAGCATACTTTTTACTTTTTAATTGTCTGAAGCGAGCATTCCCTTAGCCGCTTACCCTTACTGCCTTTGAAATGAATATGTTTCTTATACTTTAAATAGGTGTTGTGCTAAAAATACATTTACTGAATGAGGCCAGCACATCTATATTGCTTCGTATAACTAATTTCTGTATTAAACATTTCAAGTCTGAGCCGAACATTAAAAGCTTTATGCGAGATTATCTTTTCCCATAATTGATATACAATGTAATCCATTATCAGTATATAATTTCAAACTGCACACTTTTGTTTCTCAATCAATAAGGTATTTGAACATTCACTTAATTTTGTTAAAAACATAAGAGCCTTTTCTTACATATTACACTTACAAAAACCTTTTATTTTTCAAAATGCATAACAAATTTGTTATTTTGCCGCATGTGTATTTATGATTAATTGTGTGTGTGTTTTTTACGATGAGCTGTATATGCTTAAATCACACATAAACCACCTGTTCTGTTCTGTTCTGCTATTGCTCGATTGCAACAGTAAATAACTGCTTTGCATCGAACACCGTTCATGAAGGGTAAATCATCAGCGATTGCAGCGATGGCCTTGCAATGTAAATGTTCATAAACTGGTCTAAATACATTACAAATACCATTTCATTAAATGAAAATATGTTCAGACTATTATTATTAATAAGATTTTATTAAACACGTGTAACGTTTTTCTAAACAAGGAAAGCTTTGATTATTGTTTCGTTTGCAATTCTGATTGGCCGTGTAAAGTCACGTGTCAATGACGAATGCAACGGACACATAACGAATACATACGGCATTGACCGAAAGTTGACACGTAAGGTAAACACATATTCGTGTCCGGTAAGTATTGACGTTTGTTTACCCGAGGCTACTGATATCTTGATCCAGGTGAAGAATGTATGCAATTGATACAAATTTCGATAATGTATTTATTCAATAATGCCCCAACTTGTTCTGTTATGTTACAGTATTTCAGAACGGAATAAAACGAGGTTCGCAATGACAGTTAACTTCGTTGTTTGAATTTTTTTGTCAAACGTTTAAAAAATAAATTTAATAAACATTATACTAAGTTTGATACAATAACACAAGACATAAATAACTTTGAAGAATTAAAAGGGATTACATCTAAACTTTTTTAGCATAGTTCTACAAATATATATATTCCAAAATATTAGGGATGGGAACGAACATTCGAATGTTCGATTATTCGAAAATCCGCCGATTATTCGAATCCGAAATTCCTATTTAAATAACTGTTTTTTTATTTAAATAATTGATATTCTGCAAGTACAAAGTCGCATTCAACTTTTGTGCAGGCGACTTACGTGTTTTAGTCAATGCTATGATAAACGCTGTAGTCATTGTTTCGAAGGATGGTATCAACGTTTCTGGTGAGTGAAGTGTTAGTTTGTGCACCGCTGGGGTGCAGTTTTTTCCGTCAATCACAAAAGTCGATGGTAGTTACACTGATGTAACGATTAACTACACAATTTTAATGTCTTTATAAATTATAATGACAACACATGCGAGCCGCATATCATAATGTATACTGATTACACTTATCTGTGGTCGCTAATTGATTTCTACAACACCTAGATAGCGTTCCCCTTTGCACATGAAGAAGTCGCTTAAATAAATTGACAAAATTGAAAAAAAGTTGTTTCAGATTCGCACATTTTCGTTTTAGTTATGATATGTGTGAGGAAACAGTAATACTGAACATTTACCATGGTCTAATATAGCCATTATATGCATCTTTTAACGATTTAAAAACCTTAAAATTATAATGCGTTGCAACTCGAAACGATTGAATAATTTGGAGAGTTCTGTTGTTGTCGTTTAATTTTGTGAAACTACGAAGATCGCTTATATAAAGTATTAAAAATACGTTTTTCATACATGCTTGGCAGGATGGCCGAGCGATCTTTTTGGTTTTTACTCCAGGACTCCGTGGGTCACTGGTTCGAGCCCTTTTGCGGTCTACTTTTTTCCTTTTTTTTAAATTTTATTCTTGATTTTTTTACTGGAGCTATTTTGATCCAATGTTTACATTTATCAATATAAAGCATTTAACGACAAACTTCAAAACATGCCAAAATCTGTGAAAAGGCCCCTTTAAATATGAATAAATATGAAGATGAATAACAGCGACAGGGTTTGTACCGTATGCCACTGTTCAATTCTGACATATCCCAACTATTTCGTTAACTATCTTTTGACCGTTACCGTATGGTAAAGCTGAAATATTACATCTGCATAATTTCTGTTATGGATTCAAAATTGTTGTTATGCACACTGAGCATCTTGTTTTGAATACCTATAAATCATAGTTCTATTCGCTACAAAGTTTTCATTGGGTAATCAATACGCCCACGTTTTCAATGCCTTCCGCGCAGATGACGTGCCATTATTAAGTGTACGAATATAATTCGCGTGCATTTTTGCAACAGATAATTTAAACAAAGAAGATGTGCAGTTCATGTCGCAATCAAAACTTCATTTGGTGAACAATTACAGTGTAAAAATGAATGATACAATTGCAAATGGCAATGTCCCGATCAACGTCCGCGCAAAGATTTACTTGACTGGAACCAGCACAGGATGTAGGATCACGTGACTTTGTGGGAAAAGGTAAGAGATGCCTTTTTCGAATAACTGTTTAAAACAATTTTTAACAGAATTTTAACTAGTGCATAAAGACAGATTTTTATGCTGCTTATTTAGGTAATTTGTTTAATATGAATCTTAATCTTTTACACTATTTTCAAAATATAAAAGACACTGATAATTATTTTCATATTATAATACTTAAACAACAAATATAAACATTAGATATCGGGAAGGATTTTCTTTTGTATGTGAGAGCATGGATTGACAAATCTGCGTTGAGAATGTGTCCCTTTATGGCTTTACACATATTTCACGCATGCACTACTTTAAAAGTACATTAACCAGAACAAAATATATGAAAACGATTTGATTGAAAATATTTCATGTTGAATGCTGTATCGCACTACAGCAACGATGCATTGAACACACACTTCTATGTTTTTTTTAAAACTATCATAACTGGACGGTCAAAAGTAAGGACAATAAGATCTAGGGGCCTGTAAAGCGAATATTCAAATATATTCGACTAAGGATAAACGAATGTTCTAATATAATGACATATTCATTCATTTCCTTACAAAATATACATGTTCATTAAATAAAATACAAATGCAATATTAAATGTATAATTAATTTTCTTTCAGAAATGCTACTAGTAAAACATACTTCACAATTGAACATATTATATGTTTTCCAACTTTGAACGTCCGTGATTTTGTTTTTAAAATTTTGTTTAGATTCGTTTCTTGCTGTAAACAATGTTAATAAAATATATAACAAACACTTTTTTGATACCTGATTTTTATTTTGTTTGAATGGTGGCAAACTTACATAAGTAACAGTCTTATAAAAGCAACAACATGTCTGCTGTTTACAAACGTATTAAAAGTTCATAGACTTCGTAGTGCTAAGAGTTTCAATCGATGTTCTTTCTAGGGAAACAATTAAAAGCATTACTCAGAACATGCCACTATCTTTATTCAGTACTTCACTAAGGAAAGCAAACATCGATAAGTAAACATCGGTATATTTGCACAGAACTTGCAAGTTTATAACATAAAAAATTGCAATGACGTTGGTTAAATCACTGTTTAAAGGGTCCTTTTCACAGATTTTGGCATGTATTGAAGTGTGTTATTAAATGCTTTATATTGATAAATGTAAACATAGAATCTAAAAAGCTCCAGGAAAAAATCAAGAATAAAATTAAAAAAAAACTAACCCTCAACAGGGTTCGAACCACTGACCCCTGGAGTCCTGGAGTAAAATTCTACCAGTTAGACCACTCGGCCATCCGTGCTGATACAATGCAGAATGTATTTTATACTTTATATAAGCAATCCTCGTAGTTTCACAAAATATAACGACACCAACAGAACACTCCAAATTATTCAACCGTTTCGCGTTGGGGAGACGGAAAACTACAACGGGCGAGGCATGGTCAGGGGTGATAACCCCAAAAAAGGGTTAGTGTAAGGGTTTGGGTTAGGGTAAGGGTTAGGGTTAGGGTTGGGTTTAGGCTAACCCAAACCCTAACCCGACCCCAAACACTAACCCAAACCCTAACCCTCTAACCCCCCCTTGCGCAATACCATACCATGCCTCGCCCGTTGTAGTTTTCCGTCTCCCTTTCGCGTTGCAACGCTTTATAATTTTCAGGTTTTTAAATAGTCAAAAGTTGCATATTATGGCTATTTTAGAGAATGGTAAATGTGCAGTATTTTTGTTTCCTCACAAATATCATAACTAAAACGAAAATTTGCGAAACTGAAACTTTTTTTAATTTTGTTAATTTACCAAAACGTGAAAAGGCCCCTTTAAGTAATTCATCCAAGTTATACATAAAACACAACCCTAGTTGAACAATGATATTATAAATTATATTCTACATGATACTTAATATAGATAATTAAAACTGTAAAAAGCATCAACAATGCACGGCGAATTACAATGTGCGCGTAATTTTTTTGGAGAACACTGGTCTAATCGTATTGCTGCATTGTGGTTTTGTAACAGCTAACATAATACATAATGTAGCTGAAGCGATTCTTTTATCAACATATGACTAAACGAGCAAAACAGAGAAAGATGTACAGTTCCAAGGATTTTATAATTATAACGTAAAGTCGATCCATTATTTAAAATTTATGTAATTATTATATGTTATATTTCATCCTTAAATTTAGGTTTTGAAAATATAGTTAGTCTGAATTATGACATTTTTATTTAAATTCAGACATATCCATAATTACTATTAAGGCACAATAAAGCATAAATTAAATTAAGAGTTTTGTCTAGAAACCTTTTTATTACAGCTCGATTGCATCGAAAGTCTACGGCGTCCGTTTTCTGGGCGGATCTAGTAATTGGTGTCTTTAGTAGAGATCACAAGAACAGTGGGGATCGAAACCGTGAACCATATCCATAACTCCCCGGTAAAATAATGAAAATGATTTCAATTTATAATAAGAATTTAATAATAATAAACATTTGAATACAATAAATAATATAAAGAAAGTTTTTATCCAACATGCGAAACTAATTCCAAAATTACATTACAAACACACAATGTATATCTTTCATGATAAAGCGACTTTAAATAATCTTATCTAAAAGTGACAGAATAAATGCTAAATTCCAGTCTTAGAATAAAAATTAATGTTATTCAAATGGACATACGTTAAGACACGTTAATTTCGACAATTTCAGCTTTAATTAAGTTTTCTTTGATCATATATATATATATATATATATATATATATATATATATATATATATATATATATATATTGAACCAAAGAACAGATAAACAATGAGCATATCTTTTTACTCCATAGGTAAATTCTGCTGGCATTGTAATCAATCCTACAATTAAAAAATAACTATACACATTTCAATAGGACCTTCTATTGTACTTTGAATGGAAAGATTCATTATACAAATAGGAACTGTGAAACTCTGGAAACATTATCATGTCATAATAATTGGCCCAAAGGCTTTCACCATAAAGCAATATTTATTACCAATGGCCTTAAAATCTATTCAATACATTCAATTTGACATAAATATAAAATGTTGATTAAACAAGGGCTCAAAATCTTAGAACGGCCAATTGGGGGGACTAGTTTAAACCGGTTGATGGATAGCCTTACCTCACTCTTAGGCCAGAGTTAATAACAAAAAACGAAAGTGTGAATACACATAAAGTCACCGCATTATCATTCAAATGAAAAAAAAAACGCGACAATACAAGGGGAAATAATTTGATCAACTACACTTAAATACTAAACCAATACACAAATCACAACAGCAACAGATTCACAACTTTTTTAGGCCCGACGACTTGCTATCAGTACAATAATCAACTTAATCCCTTCTTGATAACAATTCACAACACAGGATCATACATGTATAGTACAAATTCCAGATCATCGTCATGCATAGATAAAGTGTACAATAACCCAACACGTAGCATAGATGTATTTGCATCGTTTATGTATATCCTTGTTACATCAATAATGTATATATTTAATTTCATTTCATCAGAGAAATAGTTGAAAAAATATTATTATTCACAAAAAATATATGTAATTATAACTATGAATAAATATCACGAGTGATCATAGAAAATAATATTTTCACGAGTGGCGCAGCGACGAGTGAAAATATATATTTTCTATGATCACGAGTGAATTAAAATTGATAATCCACCGAATCCAACAAATTTTCTTTTTATTTTATGCTTTTTTTTACAGCTTATATACATTGTTAAAGAGTACAACAGTGAAATTATCAGTTTTAATTCACTGATATTTCTCTTTAAACCACCGGGAAACAGAAAATAATAATAAATAACACTATGTTTAATTGTATATACGTTAGTTAAAACGATATATTTATATTATTATTTAAAAAATCTTCGCACAAATCAACGATCATGTTTCATTTAAGTAACGTTGAAACTAATTTTTAAATATCTAAACCAGAGAAAGATGTACAGTTCCAAGGATTTTATAATTATAACGTAAAGTCGACCCCTTTATTTAAAATTTAAAATTTATGTTAATATTATATGTTATATCTCATCCTTAAATTTAGGTTTTGAAAATATAGTTAGTCTGAATTATGACATTATTATTTAAATTCAGACATATCCATAATTACTATTAAGGCACAATAAAGCATAATTTAAATTAAGAGTTTTGTCTAGAAACCTTTTTATTACAGCTCGATTGCATCGAAAGCCGACGGCGTCCGTTTTCTGGGCGGATCTTGTATAATTGGTGTCTTTAGTAGAGATCACAAGAACAGTGGGGATCGAAACCGTGAACCATATCCATAACTCCCCGGTAAATTAATGAAAATGATTTCAATTTATAATAAGAAGTTAATAATGATAAACATTTGAATACAATAAATAATATAAAGAACGTTTTCATCCAACATGCGAAACTTAATTCCAAATTACATTACAAACACACAATGTATATCTTTCATGATAAAGCGACTTTAAATAATCTTATCTAAAAGTGACAGAATAAATGCTAAATTCCAGTCTTAGAATAAAAATTAATGTAATTCAAAAGGACATACGTTAAGACACGTTAATTTCGACAATTTCAGCCTTAATTATGTTTTCTTTGATCATATATATATTGAACCAAAGAATGGATAAACAATGAGCATATCTTTTTACTCCATAGGTAAATTCTGCTGGCATTATAATCAATCCTACAATTAAAAAATAACTTTACACATTTCAATAGGACCTTCTATTGTACTTTGAATGGAAAGATTCATTATACAAATAGGAACTGTGAAACTCTGGAAACATTATCATGTCATAATAATTGGCCCAAAGGCTTTCACCATAAAGCAATATTTATTACCAATGGCCTTTAAATCTATTCAATACATTCAATTTGACATAAATATAAAATGTTGATTAAACAAGGGCTCATAATCTTAGAACGGCCAATTGGGGGGACTAGTTTAAACCGGTTGATGGATAGCCTTACCTCACTCTTAGGCCAGAGTTAATAACAAAAAACGAAAGTGTGAATACACATAAAGTCACCGCATTATCATTCAAATGAAAAAAAAACGCGACAATACAAGGGGAAATAATTTGATCAACTACACTTAAATACTAAACCAATACACAAATTACAACAGCAACAGATTCACAACTTTTTTAGGCCCGACGACATGCTATCAGTACAATAATCAACTTAATCCCTTCTTGATAACAATTCACAACACAGGATCATACATGTATAGTACAAATTCCAGATCATCGTCATGCATAGATAAAGTGTACAATAACCCAACACGTAGCATAGATGTATTTGCATCGTTTATGTATATCCATGTTACATCAAAAATGTATATATTTAATTTCATTTCATCAGAGAAATAGTTGAAAAAATATTATTATTCACAAAAAAATATATGTAATGATAACTATGAATAAATATCACGAGTGATCATAGAAAATATATATTTTCTATGATCACGAGTGAATTAAAATTGATAATCCACCGAATCCAACAAATTTTCTTTTTATTTTATGCTTTTTTTTACAGTTTATATACATTGTTAAAGAGTACAACAGTGAAATTATCAGTTTTAATTCACTGATATTTCTCTATAAACCACCGGGAAACATAAAATAATAATAAATAACACTATGTTTAATTGTATATACGTTAGTTAAAACGATATATTTATATTATTATTTAAAAAATCTTCGCACAAATCAACGATCATGTTTCATTTAAGTAACGTTGAAACTAATTTTTAAATATCTAACAAATAACGCATTAAGATTGCACGCTAACTTTAGTAATACTGTATAACTTAATACTTAATAGTGATTATTCGGTTGATGAAGGGACGGTTGCATGATATGGCATGCCATAATTGCGCATTTGTACAAAACCTTTCATTTCCAAATTGTAATAAATGGCGTGTGCAATCTAGATTTGTATTGGATCAAAATGGTGGTTATGTTCTTATATTTAGCGCATTAATGCATTAATTGTTTTACAATTGGTTTACATATTTACATTATTATCAACACAAAAACGTACATACAGTTATACTTGCTCTAAGCGGAAATACAATTAGGCGATATAATTTTGCACGACAATAAAGCCGGAAAATCATACGGCATGATTTATATATAGACATATAACAACACACTTTGTAGCGCAAAAGAAACAACTTTTACATGACCAACAATAATCAATAACATTTACAAACATTATAGTTTGTCATTCATTAAAAATACATCACCATATGGCATGTACATGGTATAAAAACATCATGATAATAAAGCACACACTAGCAAAGACAAACACGACTATTAGTGAAACTTATAGATGCTCCCCGATGATGCGCTGTATAAACGTATGTGTTTATTTTGTGGAAACGATTTATTTCTCAAGAGGAATAAACTGAACGACATGACAACCGTTATATTATCCCTGAAGGGATATTGCGTATAACATTTCACCACAATCGGATCGTTAGTTCCTGTGACCTGATACAAAAAACGTAATATGCATTAACATGCCAAATTATTAATAAAATGGCAATAGCTATTTGCGAATTGTTTGAAGCTAGGAAACCTGACAATATCCGCATGTTCATCGAATAAATCCAATGCTATGTTTCGTCAAATTCAAATAATGATTTACTGAGATTTCGCGCGGAAACGTGCGACGTACGTAAAGACGAAAGATCGGACATTGAGTTGGATGGAGACGGTTATCGGGACTCATGCAAAATCAACTCTATCCAAATAAAAATTCTGTTAGACGGAAAAAGCAGAGACTATGTGCGTCCTGTTTTCGGAGAGCATACAAATAAAAGCAGTACAGTATGTATGCCCAGACAGCGATTTGATAAGTATAAGTGTAGCGTTTTAGATTCTTAAAGTGCTGGTCCTTCGGCATGCCTTAAAGAAAAATATGTCATCGTAAAAATATATTTTTTATTTTATTTTGTATACGACATTATGGTAACTATATGTTAAAATCTTATTCAGAAAATGTATAGACACTGTATGTGTTTTCATTGTGTTAATAAAATGTATTAATTACCTTTGCACTGAAGTTCTATTCTAATGTAAAATGCATTGTGAAACTTAAACTGACTATCATGGATTGAGTTATCACAATCGCCATAATCATCATATTCACAACAAAAGCACTCTTCGCATAAGGAGCAAGAATTCAAAGTCACTCCTGGGAATTGAAGTAAATGGAGATCCCGCATAATGTCGTCATACTCTCTAAGCCTATCCTCATCAACACCACAATGCAGCCTGAACTCAAGCGGGTGATCACACTCGGAAAATTTTCCCAGTAGATTCCGCAACTCAACCGGTGACAAAGCAATGAACTCAATTGTCTTTTTATTGCATGCATTAAAATTGAAATCCAACGGTTCGCTATCATTTATAAACGTGAAGAATGCTATCTTCAACGATTCTAGTTCCGCGATCGTATGCAGTATATTGGCAAAAAGATCGTACCTTGAAATACGGAACAATTTAAGATTTTTAATTTTCAGCCCAGTTAATGCCTCGTACAATCCCTCACAGTCTGGACTGCATACAAACGTTAAATTGTTTCGATCACGTTGGATTGAGTTCGACTCGCAACTGTCCCCATCAGAAGTGTGATTATCGTTGCACGCTTTATCACTAAAGGCACTTGATGTTGTTATTGTGCAGCCTCTAAGCCTGCAAGTTACTGCATGATCAAATGAGGCAAGTTTCATCAACAAGTGTCGCAGCCATGTAGATGATATTGTGACATTTTGTAATGTAATTTCTTCGATAGTGCAAGGAACTATGATGTCTTTAATTCCTGTTGCATGTGAATTGCTTCCAGGAAATATCATTTCTATATCGCTTGGCATCTCTATTGTTGCATCATCGGGAAACAACAATTTCGATAAAGAAAAGATAATGCAATATATTCGTATGGTTTTTAATGTCTTGAAGTTATCTGTAATTCTAAAGTTAGCACTGTTTTTGTACCAATCAATATGTCGGATGGCCGCGCAGTCAACGGTGAAGGTTAACTGCAGATTCTCAAGACAATGAGCTGACGATATCAGTACGTCTTTTATGTATTGTGAATGCAAATATAATTCACCAGATTTCAAACAACTGTCTATTATTGTCAATGACCGAATGCTTGATAGGTTCTCGTTTACAACGCAGTTGAATGGTATATAATCTACATAATAAAACTGATGCCAGTACTTTATCGAACTGAGTTTCAATTTAATCTTAGTTTCATCAACGTCGTTAGCCAGAGCTTCTCTACATCCGTCCATTAGAGTTTTCTGGAATTTCATTAGATACCATGTTCCTTCTAGTCCGTCCAGTAAGCACGATAGTTTATTTGCTGCTTCGATATTAAGCCCACACAGAAACTTAAAAATATTAAACATATCGTCTATGTTATAATGTCCTTTTTCTATCAACCAAGGGATGAAGACATCAATGGCATGTTGACTGCATGCTATGAAATATGCAGCTAGAAATTCTTGCACGCTTTTATGTACGAATGAAAACGTGGATGATGCATACGTTAACGTTGGACATTTTCTTTCTACTAGAATACCGCAACGAAGAGCAAATATCTTTATGTCTTTGGAAATCTTATACTTTTTCATGTCTTTGTCCACAAATACAATACGAAACTCTTTTACGAGAGAAAATAACTGCCGAAATGCGAGAAGTGAAAGTGTATTAATAATTTCGATATTTGGTTTTAAGTAGCGTGTACGTGCGAAACATTTGACCGGTGGCCACTGGTAACCGTTATCTTGTTTTCCGGTCCCAACTTTTCCAGTCTTTATAAGAAGGGTGTCGAGCAATACGCTATATATTTCACATGATGATCCTTTTAAAGGATTGTCTTCGATCCATGCAAGCACAAAGAGGTTTAGCAACATTGGCTTCAACATCATATCATTGTTGACATTGGAAGATCGCAAGTAACTTTCGAAATCACAAAGATGAGAGGTTATATCACCATCTTTGTATTTCCCAATCACCTTTGCGCACAGCTTGTATGGATCCTGTACGCCTTCCAACATGATCAAATCACCGACGTCTGAATCTTTGATGCTTTCGTCAGCCATTTTCCACGGTCGCGTTGTAGTTAATACGAAACAGCTAGTATGACTACTAAGCATCAACGGTTGTCCTAGTTTGATTTGCACATCATTCCACTCATCAAGACCGTCTTGCACCACAAGGCATATTTCCTTTTCCATGATTTGTTGTACGAGTGCGTAGGCTTTTTCCCGCTTAAAGTCAGAATATATTATGTCTGTAACTTGTTGCTTAATCATCTTAGGTATTTCACGTTCACCAATAGAATCTCTCAACGTGACAAGAAAGACAAATGGAAACATCTGTAACGTTTCAAGGTCCTCCAAATCAGTTTCCGCTTCATTAGTTTTAATTGTTGATTGAAACCCTTTGCACCAGTCTAACACTAACTTTGCTACAAACGTTGTTTTACCAGAACCTGCTTCGCCTTGTACGAATATACGTACACCATTTTTGCAAGTTGCACCAAACATGTCTTTGTAAGAATGAATAATGGTTCTTCCTTCTTGTTCATATTGTCCATGAGACCGCCACTTATTCTTGTCTGTTCTGTAGAGTATAGGTGTAGCATACATCTCTTCTAAAGTCGTGCTGTCATTACTATGGTTTAATCGAGATAATGGCATGCTCTTGAGTTTTATGTTATAATGTTGAATCAACTTTTGACGAAATTCTGAAATCATACAGATACGCGTTTTAATTAAACAGTCTCGGGCGTATATTTTAATCATAGAATATATATTTTCTATCAATACCAGTTAAAAAAGTTAATTCATTTTATCAAATATTTAAACAATCAAAATAACATTCCTGAATCAATTGTCTTCTAGAAGAGAAGCCTCATGCACTACGATAATTAGACAATGTAGTTTTTTTTAATTAATCATCTTAGGTATTTCACATGACAAGAAAGACAAATTGGAACATCTGTAACGTTTCAGGGTCAACCAACTCGGATTTCGCTTCATCAGTTTGCAGAGTTGATTGAAACACTTTGAATCAGTCTAACACTAATTTCGCAACAAACGTTGTTTTGACAGAACCTGCTTCACATGGTAAGAATATACGTACACTACATATTACAATATACGTGGTTCTTCGTTCTTTTTCATTTTGTTCTTGAGGTTGGTAAATGTTCTTACGAGATACTGACATGTGCTTAAGTTTACTAAGTGTAATACTTAATCAACGTTTGACTAAACTATGAAAGAAAGAAACTCGTTTTGTAACAGTCACTGACAAATATGTTTTGCTACAATTGCATATTTGCGGTCTGGTGTTCGATATTATAGATTTTAGAATTACAGTATTATTTGTATTTATATACCATCACGTTGTATGATAACAGTATTATTTCAAAAAGTACTCATACAATATATAATATATAAATTATGTTGTTCATAGAAAAGTAGCCAAAATGTACGAACATTTTGTAATTCCTACAATAATCAATGATACATGGGATCCATTATTACCTCAAAAGCGCTCGTATGCGTTCCAGGTTAAGACATTGTACACGGATTTTACGTGTCGAGCTAACTTTTGATTTATTTTAACCAAAATTTAAACTTTATAAGTTTCATAAATAATGATTACTTATTGCGTATTCTAAATTTGAATTGAAGAAGGTTCGTTTTTATAATATAGTAAACCAGCTGACCTTATATTTAATCATTAAATTCAAACTAATAAACAAAATGTGTCATAAATGTGGCCGCGGGATGGGGAGGTTTTTCTAAAGATTGATCTGTGTACGTTTTTGAAATCACATGGCAAACATTCTGTCCAAGACTAAAGTTTAACTTTTCCCTAAAGAGTGGTATTCAATGTATGTAGAATATTGACACGAACATCTACCAACTAACGACGCACGTAAACGGACGACGAACATATTAGTATAACAAGAGCTAACATGAGCACACTGTTCTAACAAGAGCTAAAAGATTAAAATGACTTTAATAATATGTTTGGAAAAGCATAAATAAATGTTTATAAACGTTATAAACGTAAACGTAAAACGTTATACAGACGCGTTATAGTTACTTTCTGTCAATAATTGGGGACAGACGTCTATACAAAAAATTGTGTTTAGTACGCTGTTATCTTCAAAAGCCTGTAATGTCTAATAGTAGTGCACGAGGTTGGTCTTCAAACGCTTCTGCGTTCGCATCTCGGAAAGAATTTTTTTTTTGATGTGTTTTGTGATTTATGTAAGGTGTGGCATGCCTTTCAACTTATTTAAAGTGCTAATATTTTTCATTTACCACCAAGATCGCCTTGGTTCAATATATATTGCTAACTCCTTACAAACGGAAGAGCGGTCTCAAGATTTCTCACACCAAATACTGGTTATACCTAGAAAACGGACCCGAAAGTTATTAAAAGCTTTAGGTTTATAATGCAATCGAGCACATATGTAAGGGACTAAACCTACATATAATATGAATTATTCGCGTTGATAGTCACACACACGGTGTCACAAGAAAAATAGTGCACCCATTCGTTAAACCGAGATCAAACAAACACGCGAATAAAGCAGTTCAGCTATATAATACTTAAAACTTCTTACAATAATTGGCATTAGACAAGTGTTATTTTTATGTTATCATTTGCATCATATGACCCAGTTTCCAGCGAAAGATGTTTGGTTAATTGACAAAATTAAAAAAAATGATACAGATTCGCTTATTTTCGTTGTAGTTACATCACTCATTTTATGAGCACGGATGGCCTTGTGGTCTAAGCGTTAGACTTTGACTCCACGTTAGGTGGTTCGAGCCCAGTTGAGGGTTACTTGCTTTCTTTCTTTAATTTTACTCTTGTCCTTTATTGTAGCTTTTGCGATTCAATGTTTGCATTCATCTATATAAAGCATTTAATGACAAACTTAAATACATGCAAGAATCTGTGAAAATGTCCCTTTTAAACATTTGCATGATGTTTGCATAGAAAGTCCTGTTTTTATTGTTAATAAAACGGTTCGATATTAAGGTCTTCTAATAAACCTTCGTTTTAATTTTATATGTTTAAATGGCGTCTGAAATGATATATTTAAGGTTTAATCATCATTTATGCTATGCCAGATGAACCTTATGAAGTGTAGTAACACCAATTTAATGTAAACATTGACCCCCGATTCAAACAGTTAATAAACACTGGCTTTATTTATAAACTAGTGTGTTTTTTAGAAGTCCCAAGCCTTTGATGAAAAGTTCTTCTTTTTAGCACTATTAGAATAGTTGTTAATAATTAATTTTATTAAGCATTTGGACTTTGAGAATAATCATTTATTTAAATTTCAATGAAGTAACATTTACGTGATAAGTTCTACAAATTAATACGCAAATTAATACGTGAGTTCGTTTAGAAAAAGAAATATGTCAAATTTATTAAAATTATAAAAGATTGCTCATTTTGTTCAACCAATCTTTTAAACCCTGTATTTCATTCAAGGCGGGGTTTATTAAACGACGCCGAAATTGGAAACAGTTTATTGACATTAATAACGGGATTTCTCACGATGCAAACATCGTGCTTGTGATTTACATTTTATTTTTCTGAAAATTAGGTAAACGCTAAAACAAAAATAACATTATTCCAATATTACCTATTTTAAGAAAATGTACAGTACCATGGGGAATGGTTTGTTTCGCGGATTAGCTAAATCTTGGTTGTAAAAAATGATATGTTACTTTCCTGCGGCACCGTGTTTTTTACTTAAACAAAGCCAGTGTTGATAAAAAATATTGACTTATAGCCGGGTCAATATATGGAAACAAAAATCAACCATTAAAACTGCTATAAAAGGTATCTAAACTGTTCTTGGTAGTGTTGAAGGTCCTTTAAAACGTATAAAAAATGTACCGAAATTGGACCTTTTTTATTTATTATTTTTCAAGAGAGCCACAAAGACGGCCGCCAATACCTATTAATGATAACGACTGTGTAAATATCTGCTCGAATTTGATGATTTGGATGTCGATACCAGGTTTTGGGGGGCAAAGAACACATTCAGATCATCATACATAGTGTAAGTTGATTATGTTACACAGACATAAAAAATTGCGTCCAAAATAGCCAACGACACAATATGACGAACCACAAGCCCATAACTTTTGACTAATACACGATGATTTGTATTACAAACGGAGACAAGGAACACTTTGATTGAATTGTTAATATCACTAAACCGTTTAATTATCATAGAATCCTATGTATGACATTCAGCTGTACACTATAACATCATAAACACCTTTGTCCATAAAATTTGTCTCATGGCGTTAAATTGTCGGTGTCGTCCCCCTACATTTCACTACCAGTATCGACCTCTTGTTAATCGTTTGGATTGTCACAGGGCCACATACAGTGCAGTGGAGTCCATAGCGTTTAAGAGGATTAACATTCTACAGAACAATTACAATGGATGCTTTTCACCTGTACTTTTGGTGCAGCATATTTTGGGTCGTGATTGGAATTGATTGGTCGTTGCTCTGTCTCCATTCTCATTCAGTCGGTTATATATTTTTTGATAGTTAAAGCACTGGATATGGAATACTATTGCATGCGATGCTGGAGGAAGTCGCTCAGGAGAGACAAGTGTTTCGGCAGAAGCCACTTCTTTGTAAAAATATTATGGCAGGGAACGCTGTTCAGAAGGCTTTGCAGGTGCAATAAGTTTGCTGGAAACTGCTACAAAGACAGCTTATAGCTAAAATGACACAGGAGATCCCGTGATACAGATACTGCTGGATCATGCCGAAGAGTTGTTTTATTCCCTTCTTAGGGGCGACGCTAGAAGATGCTACATGGTCTTAGATTTTGTTCACAAAAGAGACGGATACAGAGAAAAAGAAACATGAACATGCCCGATCTCGGCTGCTGCTCAATTCAAGACAAATGGAAGAGCTCCGCTGTCTTTCTGGCGTTTTCTGGTGGGGTCAAAATCTTGAAGCCATATTGTCGTATAAACTGAGACCCATCCTTCTGCCCTTTTTGAAACCAAGAGCATACTTCGTAAAGAGATCATGCTGCAGACGCATCAAGTGAGGCAGTGATGAACAGTATTGCCGAAGCAGATTGCTTGATGGTTGCTCTTTGCTCCATCGTTTACAATGGAAAAAAGGGCGACTCATATGACGCAATAGCCGAGATTTATGCAGATTATACTAAGGCATTACGTACGGAAAAGCGACAGTGGTATTCAATGTCATTCCATAAAAAACAACACACACCAGAGACGAGAAAAGCTTTGAATCCTATTGTGAGGTTCACCAAAAACAGATTGCTCATGCAAAAATGAGTACATCTTGTCTCGTGACAAACCAAGGCATGCGTGATTGCTCTGATCAGCACAGCTCTGACTAAAATAAGATGTTATGTTGTTCTGTAACCAGTGGATGTAGAGGTTGATTTTGTAAAATCGAAAGTGGAACGATCCCATCATAAAATCAATTCGAAGACAAACTTTCAAAGGAACACCACGTTTATAATATTTACCATTTGAAAGAACGTTTAGGAGACGAAGTTTGCAATAAGCGGCCCTTGTCTATGCTTACTTAGAGTGTGATTCAACTTCAAAGATTTTCGGCATCGGAAGAGATCAGTCTTTCGGATATACGTAAAACCTGTTCCTATCTTGAAGTCATTTGCTAATTCATTCACTCTTCCCAAATTGGCAAATGCTTGACGATGAATCTATTTGGAGGCAAGTCCAATGATTCCTTTAAATCATGCGCAATTGCATTTTCACAAAGAAAGCTTCTTACGAAACATTGATCACTCTTGTGCAACGTCCCCCAACACCAAATACAACATCATTCCATAACCAGCGCGTTTACTATCAGATCATTGTATAGTTATATAAAACGACTGAATAGGAAATGAAACAGCACAACGACCAAATACATTAAAAACCATGAACTAAACAATTCCTACAGAACTATTGAAACTCATCCATTGGCATTGTAACTGTTTTGTAGGATGTAAATCCTCTCGATGTAGCATCAGCCCTGCACTGCTGTATGTTTTTCTTGTTAAACCGAAAACTGTGATAATACAAACAATTCACAAGATGTCGGTACTGATGAGGAGTTCAGTTACAATGTAATGTTCTCAAAAAAATGTTATGGAAAAAGATGATTGTTTATTAGGTGATAGTAGACAGCTGAATGCCCTAAATTGGATTTCATGATTATTCAACTGCTAAGTGATATCAACAATAAAGTGTTCATTTTCTCCAAAGCTGGCGTTTGACATAACAATCATTACGTATAAAAACAATCATCATGTACTTGCCTAAAGTTATGAACTTGTGGTCCATCGTATTGCATCGGTCGCCATTTTGGACGGAATGTTGTCCGACGATCGTAATGTGTTCTTTGACCACAGAAACGTAGGTATAGACATCAAAGTAATCAAATTCGAATGGACATTTACATAGTCATTATCATTAATAGGTATTGGAGGTTATCTTGAAATAATTAACCTCAGGAGGTCCGATTTCGATTAACAGTTCATGTTATTCAAAACATCAACTTAGTTAACGGCCTTGAGCAATTGTCAATGGTATTTAATATAAATAATGAAACAAACACAAAACATTACTTCGAAGAGAAATTTACCTTTCACTTCTTGATTATATTGATTTGTGTCTTCCTTGATTACTTTATACTTCTCATATAGAATTTCAAGGGTGTTCTGCTTCTTGGACTCAATTATCCCTACCACGTTTTCGCCTTCTCGTAAAATGCGCTTTTCAGTTTCTTTTCCTTTGTCATCTATTTTTTGAAGACTGGCCTGCTCTTTATTTTCCATAACTTCAATAGTTTTTTCCCCTTTTTTTGAAACTCTCTTTTCAGCTTCTTTTCGCTTCTTATGTATATTTTGAAGACTGATCTGCTTCGTAGTCTCTATCTCTTGAAGTGTTTTTTCGCCTTCTTTTGAAACGCTCTTTTCTACTTCTCACCCCTTTTCGTCTATATTTTGAAGACTGGCTTGCTGCTTAGTCTCTATCTCTTGAAGCGTTTCTTCGCCTTTTTGTGAAACGCTCTTTTCAGCTTCTTTTCCCTTTTCATCTATATTTTGAAGACTGGCATGCTTCGTAGTCTGTATCTCTTGAAGTATTTGCTCGCCTTGTTGGGAAATGCGCTTCTCTGCTTCTTTTGCCTTTTCATCTATATTTTGAAGACTCGTTTGCTTTGTAGTTTCTATCTCTTGAAGTGTTTTTCCGCCTTCTTGTGAAACACGCTTTTCGGCTTCTTTTCCCTTATCATCTATATTTTGAAGACTGGCATGCTTGGTATTCTCTATCTCTTGAAGTGTATTCTCGCCTTGTTGTGAAATGCGCTTTTCGGCTTCTTTTCCCTTTTCATATATATTTTGAAGACTCGCTTGCTTCGTACTTTCTATCTCTTAAAGTGTTTTTGCGCCTTTTTGTGAAGTGCGCTTCTCTGCTTCTTTTGCCTTATCATCTAGATTTTGAAGACTGTTATGTTTTGTAGTCTCTATCTCTTGAAGTGTTTGCTCTCCTTGTTGTGAAATGCGCTTTTCGGCTTCTTTTCCCTTCTCATCGATATTTTGAAGACTTGCTTGCTTCGTAGCCTCTATCTCTTGAAGTGTTTTGTCGCCTTTTTGTGAAACGCACTCTTCGGCTTCTTTTCCCTTTTTATCTATATTTTGTAGACTGGCCTGTTTTGTATTCGCTATCTCTTGAAGTGTTTTTCGCCTTCTTGTGAAACGTTCTTTTCAGCATATTTGCCCTTTTCATCTATATTTTGAAGAATAGATTGCTGCTTAGTCTCTATCTCTAGAAGTGTTTTTTCGCCTTTTTGTGAAATGCTCTTTTCAGCTTCTTTTCCCTTTTCATCCATGTTTTTAAGACTGGCATGTTTCATAGTATCTAACAATTGAAGTGTATTATCGCCTTGTTGTGAAATGCGCTTTTCGGCTTCTTTCCCCTTTTCATCTATATTCTTAAGACTTGCTTGCTTCGTAGTCTCTACCTCTTGAACTGTTTTGTCGCCTTTTTGTGAAATACTCTTTTCGAATTCTTTTCCCTTTTCATCTATTTTTTGAAGACTGGCTTGCTTCGTAGTCTCTATCTTTTGAAGTGTTCGGTCGCCTGTTTGAGACACGCGCTTTTCAGCTTCTTTTTCCTTTTCATCTATATTTTGAAGACTGGCTTGCTGCTTAGTGTCTATCGCTTGAAGTGCGTTTTGTCTTTCTTGTAAAACACGTTCCGCAGCTTCTTTCGCATTTTGGTCTAAACTTTTAAGACACGTTTTTAAATGGGCTGTAATATCTTCTAGACTCTTATCTATTTTTTCTGAGAGTCCTTGTTGTTCTTGTGTAAGTGTTTCTCCTGATCTCTGCAGTTTAAGTAGCGTTTGTTGTGCGTCTTTGAGATGTTCAATCAGTTGTTCCGGGGTTATGAATGGCTGATTATTCTGTAACTGTTCATATACGAGACATTTTTCTAAATAACTGAATTTTAAATACAATAAGAGTCAATACAGTGAAAAAAATCCAAATAAGCAATTATCTTTGGAATGTTAAAGATACTTGAATTATTCATTGAACATACAATAACATCGACACCATCGGACCGCTAGTCGTTAACACGTTATGTATGTGTAAGCTGTATGTATCCGAACGGTCTTATCTCGTAAATTTTGTACTCACATCTATGAGTTTATTTCTAGCTGTTGTCGCGTCTGGGTCAATTGCAAGGTACGCTGGGTCGGAGAGCAGTGACGTGAGTGTCTGGATATAATCATTTAGATCTGTGTCTGTAACCTGACAACTGGTTGTGTGACGTACTGCTTTACTGATCTGACGAGCCTAGAAATGAAGGTAGGACTACAATGAGAATTAGATGTAAAAGAAATCATTCGATATAAACGTACACATGTTTTTATTTAGCACTTAAATCCTACAATATACTTGGTACAAATCATGCTCAGTTTAATTAATGAATAAGTAAGCTAGATACAATATTATCAAATAACACAGCAATTAATTTGTGTAAGTAAAGATTAAAATTCCTTTGATCAAAACAAGTAATTTATGAGCACCTGGGTCAAAATGCATTGCGGCGATGCTGCTATGGGGAAGGAGAAGAACATGTCGAAGTGCTTGCAATTGAGTAGGACACTTATAACTCCATTGAAGTCAGTGTCCTGAACAGACGAAACATCAATGTAACCATCTGGAGGCAGAAAGCATTTGGCGACTTCCCAGTGACTGGTCCCCCATAATTTTGCTCTTGTATTCTTCCATGATGGAAGCGGATATCTGTGATACGATTCGATGTTTTTTTTTTAACTTTGTCACATACGCCAACAGGACAAGGTCGATGTTTAAAAGCTGGGAGTTTGTGAAACTTACACGGTTTAGTATTTTGACATTTCCATTTCCCTTGAGGACAAGGGAGTAAGTTTTCTGTATAACATTGTCCACAACTAGCCCCGACCGCAGCGTGTACCTTTTGTATTTCTGTGTCAACAAACTTTTCTAGTCCTTGTTTGGTGACAATCAGAGCGATGGACGCTTTAAACCAGTTAGACGTCTCCTTGTCGGTGAACACATTATTTATGTTCGCAGACCTTTTTCAAGTTCTAATAACCATCCCATACCGTTTCACTACATTCGTTTACTGAAATATAACATAAGCATATACAATACGTGTCTATATGTTCAGTCACGAGTTTGGGTCGTAACAATCAAAAGGACACGGTGCAAAACAGGTTTTGATAAAGATTTTATTACAAAATCATCCTTTTTTCAGTCCGTCTTTTAGACCTTTCCCAAAACTATATAAATTTCAGTGCCCAACCTCAAGTAATGGCATCTGTTAATTTCTATCTACATTTATCGAGTATACTTTAGACAAACTGAAACTCCAGTTGCATCTTTGTTATCATTGCAACTCAAATGCAACTGCAAGAACACCCGAATTGTAACTTCTTTGGCAGTATGAAATGAAACCAAATTAAGTATCAGTTACATCTTATCTTCCATTTAAGGTAGCGCAACCCTATTGATTTCCCGCGATTTCTTTGAATTCTTCGAAGTTTGAAGTGCTTAATATTAGGTGCCGTAGCCTAGTGGTTAAGGCGATAGACTAGAAATATTTTAGGATATTCCCGCGCTGGTTCGAATCCTGCCGACGACGTATACTTTTTTGCGACGCGTTTTAATTTTTTTTCTAACGTAATTTTATTTAATATGGCATATAAGCTATGTTTATTGTTAAATATGTTGCAATTTTTATTCACATTCTTCAATTTTTAAAATTAAAGCAACGTAATAGGTAATTTACTGCTGAAAATACGAACCATGCATGTTGAATTTTTATTTTTATTTCAAAAAGTAAACGGTTAATCTGTCTACTTCTTGGTATTTTTGCTGTATATAGTGTATCTATAAAAACTAAGTTCAAAAATTACTTTAATGATACTCTTTTGAATTTAATGACACTTTGTTTTTAACCAACCCAAGTTCTACTTGCCTGAAACCACTTTCATGGTGCTCTTCCATAGATAACAAGTTATAAAAAATAAATGTATGTAAAAGAAAAAAAAATCATCTTGTTTAAACTGTTAACACCTGTACTGCATCTGTACACACCAACTGCATGCATATATTTGGAAATCTGAATGAATTATGGAACTTTCATATACCCAAAGTGTGTACATAAACTGGACAAAAGCCGAGTGTGAGGGTGGTTTGGAAAAAATCAGTATATTTTTATCATTATAAGCATGGAAAGACTACCTAAAAATTGCATGTAGATCAGTGAAATAATGCTGATTAAGAAAATAATAGATTCGATTATATTTGGATAGGTGCCCATTACGGGTGCGCTACCTTAAGCAAATCAAGGTATACTTTTCCAGGAAAAAAACAATCCTATTAGTTTTCAAATCCCAATTTAATAACTTTATTTCAGATGGTTCTAAAAAAAATTAATAACATAAATATGTTCCACATAAATTTATAAATGCAATTTTAAAAAGGCAACAAATAAGGTGTGTTTGTTTGTACTGAATTAATAAGGATTAATCAATATACGTGTATATTTCTACAAAACAAAACACGTTATGTGTATGTAGCATGAGCTTGGTATAGCAATCAACAGGTTTAAAGGATCATGGCGTTTTTACATGAAGCATTTCCATGGGGTGACCCTAGGAAAAATCATTTGTAGGGTTCATTTTCTGTATGTTGTGTTATAAATAATGTTGATGATCTATTTTTTACGATTGTTTAAAGTGATTATAAATGTATTTATTATAGTTGTGTGAATGAATAAACTGGTTATACAGGTTTTGGATGGGGAACATGTCCAATGGTGCGGGAATCAAGATTCATCGTGCATAGATTTGTATATTTGGTCATTTGACAGGCATGCGTGAACAGCGGAGACGAAATTGAAATCGTTTTATTTATGTATGCTCTGTTGGTTTAAAGGTTTAAATGTTTATACTATGTTTTATGTGTTTCTGTAAGGTTAATGAGAGCAGACGGAGGGCTTGTGATAGAAATGTGCATTGGTTCCGGACATTACGACTAAACGTGTTATACTCTATTTTTCTCAGTTCTGTGTATGAAGACACTTATTTGTCATTCATATTTTATGGCATTTTTGGAATCAGTGTTTGCGTGTGTGTTTCAAGAAATAAAAATACCCTGCTTGTCATGACAACTTAACAAACGTGTTTGTTTTTATTCTAAATGGTTAGATGATATATAACTTATGTTAATCATTAAATGTAATTGAACATAAAACATAACTTGGCTTAGTGTTAATTCTGCTATATTTAAAACCAGTTTAAACCACCGATACATCGCATTTGCCGTCCACGGCGGGGATCCCATTTTTAATTATTTTTGCACGCTGAATATTTTTTATTAAAGATTTCGTCCAGAATAGTATAAGCAATAGCTCACGCAACTTAAAAAAGAAGAATACAGGAGATAACAATAATTTCGTTTCGGCGGAATAATGTCTCCATTGTTTCATTTTCCTATATTATTCAGCATTTAACCTATTAGAACATAAAATTTATGTACGTGCTCCTTATGGATAAATGTCCGATGTATTATAAATATTATCATTCTCAACTAGCGAAACGATTAATATTCAACAAATAACACATTATATTTCTAAACTTTGAAAGACGTTACAAGACACAATTTAATTCTCAAAGCAGCCAACTCGCATGTACATTTATTATTATAAAAAGTAGGCTAAAGCGATTTTAATATTAAATAGCAAGCAAACATTTGTTATTTTCAATGTTAGTAAAATAAGAAATTATATACGAAAGTAAGTTCATACCTACTTAATTTTCAAAACACTTTTGAAACCATACTGCCCCTGGAAAATACACTTTAAATCTACATGCCGCATTTTAATTAATTTTTTTAAGATGGCGTATTTAGTCTTTTGATGTTGATTTCGTTGTCTTTTAACAACAAATTGTGTGCAGTAACATCCATGCCAATTTTTAACACACAAGCAGGGCATTAAGGTGTAGATATGTTTATTGTGAATGTTCCCTAATAAATGAACCACTAATTTTCATAATAGAGCACATTAACATATTTGGTAATTATTGGCACCATACATGTTCACGTAGTGATTTACACCAAAAAAACGCGAATACAAAATGAGTTTCCTTACTATGTTTAGGGTACAATTTTACTAAGCAACTTACGCAAGTCTTAGACTTACGCACATGTTTTAAAATAATTGATTTTCATTTGTTTCAGATTGACGCAAATTTATTTTTAATTGCAATGAAACATTTTATTATGAATTTCATTAAAACATACCATATGTCAACGAAGCGAGTATTTTAAGGAATTATACTGAATTTAAAATATGTGCGTAAATCTACGAATTGCGTAACTAGCTTAGTAAATCGGTATCCAGCTCATTAATTATCGCGTAAAGCCGTCGCCTATTTTTGGTATACATACCTTTTTCACCAATTATGCAAATGTAACGGTCCAGTGACTTCTGATATTTATCTGCCAGGTTTTATGACCGTTAGCAGGTTGTAAATCACATGCTTGAGGTGTCGACGGCAAAGGTGTTGATTTCTGGAAAAAAGTGATCGAAAATTAAGAGTAATTGATAATTGGTGAATATATCGGTGTCCGAAAAATTGGAATAACAAACAATTATTATTTTCACTAAAAAAGAGGGTGTTCAAAAACTTAGAGCGTCCGAAAACTTAGAGTAATTACGGTTATCGAGATTTCAGGTTCAATGTTGTGTTTCCTTGTACTGTTTAGGCAATTGTGTCCGAAAAATTGGAATAGCAAACAATTATTATTTTGACTAAAAAAGAGGGTGTTCGAAAACTTAGAGCGTCCGACAACTTAGAGTGATTACGGTTATCGAGATTTCAGGTTCAATGTTGTGTTTCCTTGTACTGTTTAGGCAATTGTGTCCGAAAAATTGGAATAGCAAACAATTATTATTTTGACTAAAAAAAGGGTGTTCGAAAACTTAGAGTGTCCGAAAACTTAGAGTGATTACGGTTATCGAGATTTCAGGTTCAATGTTGTGTTTCCTTGTACTATTTAGGCAATTGGTCATTTGCCTTATATAAAAGACAAGTGAAAAAAGTATATATCCTCATA